>NC_056745.1:354303633-354473633 GCF_019279795.1 Protopterus annectens
TAGCCAGATAGTCATGGACTGCACCATCCACCCCAAAGACTTCAGCAGAATAATTGCAGTATCCAGCTCTGCAAAAGCTTGCAGTGTGGTCTTTTTACTCAGTATAATTGTGGACTGCATCCCCCACCCCAAACATTATGCAGAATTATTACAGCATCTAGCCCTACGAAAGCTTATAGACTTGTCTTTTACTCAGAGTAAGGGGAATTCACTTGTTCATTCTGTTATCCTAGTCATGCTCTGTTAAAAATAGTACTAAGTTTAAAGTCTCTTTGCTACTTGACCAATACTCAGTGGTCTGCTTTTTGGCTGTTTTAACTATAATCCAAAATAGCTTCTGTGACACCCCTGCTCTGGCCCAGTAATCAAGGAGTCTCAATCCTCACCACTGGTAACGTTTATGGATGTAAACAGTGGGAGGATGACAAGTACGCAAACATTAAAGTATAATTTCTCTTAAGAGCACACAGAGATCACAGTCAGTCTGGGGCTGGTTTCTCCCTTTCTCTCCAGATCCCCAATAAGACACCCCACTGGCACAGCTATAGGATTAAGATCTCAGCTGAGGGGTCATGCCAAGACCTCGAGCACCCTATCAGTCCAACCAGTGCTTCATTTCCCTGCCCAAGTAGCTGACACACACACACTTTGAGATTGAATTTATATACAAACACACACACACACACACACAAACGCACACCTGGCACAGGTTTACTAGCTATGCCCCCTTCTACTCAGACTTTAAGGTAGTTATCACTGCCACAAACCCACCCTTATCAGCTACTAGAATGCCCTTACAAAGAATGACAATGTTACTATTATCCAAATGGTAGGTGTGACCAAGACTTGCAAGGCTATTTAGGAGTGGCCTGTACAGTGTCACCAAATACATATGCAAGTATTCTAAGAGCTTAAATATTTCTCACAAATATCATCCACAAAGATAGGTTTAAATATATTTAATAATAAATAATAAAAGAACAAGACAATACTCAAGCAACACAGTAACTACAGAGTTCAGAATCACAGAAAATATTTTAAAACAACAATGCAGGACAGTTTCAAATAAATACAGAAAACATCTAAACTAAGCTTCACTATATTCCTATCTATAGCTAAAAGATACTATTCCCTAAATAACGTTCTTACAGAGCAAGGCAAATGCATATGAGTGGATGTTCTTACTAAGTCCAAGACATAACACAAGATGTAAAGTCTCTCTCTGAGAGAGTTCTTAAATTAATATCAAACATTACAGCTGGGTCAGCTTAGATGACATCACTCTTTGTTACCTGCCTTCACTTCCCAGGCAAACATAAACTAACATCTCTGTGTCAAAACTACACATCTCTCAGATGTTTGCTGAGAACTGGAAGTCATAAAACAATTAAACACTTTTACAATTTTGACCTAGTAATCACATCTCTGCAAGACAATAGAAAAAACACTCACTCTAGACATTGTGTCTGATTCACTGAAACTGACAGATCACACAATCATAAAACACTTTAATTTCAGCTTATTTTCTTGAAGGTTTGTAAGTTAACTCTGTATGTTCCAGCTTCTACTATTAAAACATACACTTGCAGAGGTATATAGTTTATATACATTTCTGTTCTTTTCCAGTAGGGTACACTGTGGACACATCCTTGAAGCTCAGTAGTGTACAAACCCTGTTTAACACACACTTCTACACCAGTAGTTTAATATACACATAAAATCTAGTTCTCTTACATTTGTAACAGAAGCATATGAATCATGTTGATATTCACAAATGACATATGATTACTTACAAAATACCAGATAGCTGGGCTGACAGTGTCACAATCTCCCCCCACCTAAAACTCAAGCTAGTTTTTCAGGTGACCCTTGAGGAACATTGATGGAGACAGTTGAGCATATCTGGGAATACCTTAACCCATTCTCTGTCTTGAGAACCCGTCTGCATCAGCATTGCTAAACCCACTGTGGTGCTGCACCTCATATGATATGATTGTAACCCTAGGCTTCAGCTTAATAACTTTGCATTTTGCTGGCTGGCTCAATGTAGCCATGTTAAAGGATTGTGGTCTGTAACTACAGTGAATTTCCTTCCTTACAGATAAGGCTGTAGTTTCTACAGTGCCCACACTATGGCTAGCATTCCTTTTCTACAGCTGCATAGCATTTCTCCCTGGGTTGGAGCCTACAACTGAGATATACCACTGGGTGCTCTTCTCCCTCTGAGGAAACCTGGCTAAGTACAGCCCCCACCTCATGGTTTGAAGCATCCACCTGCACAACAAATTCTCGACTGGCTAACTCAAGAGGTCCTCCCAAAGCTCCTTTAAGATGTTGGAATATCTGCTCACATGTTGGGGTCCTCACTACCTTATCTGGCTTGTTTTTCCTTGTCAGGTCTCTGATGGGAGCAGCTATGGTATGTTAACCAGGGAGGAACTGTAGTACCCTGCTGTCCCTAAGAATGCCCTCATCTGCTTTTTGGTAACAGGGGCAGGCCATGCCTGAAAGGCTTCCACTTTGGCTGGTTCTGGCCTGATATTACCACTCCCCACTCTATGTCCCAGGTAGTAGACCTGTGCCATACCCACCTGACATTTGCTGGGCTTAATGGACAACCCTGCCATCTGTAGACTGCCCAGCACCTCCCTGACATGCTGAGATGTTCTTGCCAAGAATAACTGTAGATGGCAATATCATCTAGGTAACCAAGGGCAAAATCTCCTCCTTCTGCTAGGATACCATCTACCAGCCTCTGGAAAGTCGCTGGGGCATTTTCATCCCAAAGGGCATCTTTGTGAACTCATACAAGCCAAACGGAGTCACAAAGGCTGACTTCTCTCTAGCACTGGGCGTCAAATGCACCTGCCAGTAACTCTTGGTAAGATCAATAGTGGTAAGATGCTTAGCCCCACCCAGCTGCTCTAGGGTTTCATCTGTCCTAGGCATGGGGGTAAGCATCTGAATCTTTGTGACTATTTAATTTAATGTAGTCCACACAGAACCTGGTGCTGCCATCCTTCTTTGGTACCAACACCACTAGGGAGGCCCAGGGACTGCTGGACTCTTGAAGTACCCCTAATTGCAACATTTCCTGTATTTGCTCCCTCAGAGTCTGTTTAACTCTCTCAGGCACCCTATAAGGGGCCTGCTTAATAGGCCTTTTGAGTTCTGTATCCACATGGTGCTGCACCAGGTGGGTGCATTCTGGCTTCCCAGTGAACATGTCCCAAACTCCTGTAACACTGCTCAGATTTATTTCTCAAACCTGGGATAAGTAATAGCTGCTGGGACATTGATACCCCTTCCACTGAGGTGTCAGTTTGAGCCTCACTGAGGAGATCAGTTACCAGATCCCCCTCAGACTCCTCCTGACATCCACTGCAAATACTCAGCACAAGGGCCTCTCTATCATGGTAAAGTTTCATCATGTTAACATGGTAAAATTTGTGCCCCTGCCTCCTGTCTAACAGCTCTACCATATAGTTAACATCACTGACATTTCTTACCATTTTTTAGGGTCCCTCCCAAGTTGCCTGCTGCTTGTTGTGTCTGATAGGAATGAGAACCATTACCTGCTACCCCACAGCATACTCTCTAGCTCAAGCATTCCTGTCATACCAGAGCTGCTTCTGCTGTTGGGCTTCTACCAGGTTCTCCTGGGCCAAGCCCATGAGTTCCCTGAGCCTTGTCCTGAGGATTAAGACAAATGCCACAACAGACTCCTTGTGGGATTCACACTGACCCTCCCACTCATCTTGAATCAGATCTAGGGGTCCCCTTACCCTATTCCCATACAACAACTCAAAGGGTGAAAAACCTGTGGATTCCTGGGGCACCTCTCTATACGCAAACAACAGATGGGGCAAATATTTGTCCCACTCTCTCTTAAACTGGTCTGCAAATGCCTGTAGCATCATCTTGAGGATACAGTTTAACCTCTCAACAAGACCATTAGTCTAGGGATGGTAGGGGTGGTATTTAGGTGCTTCACCTCAAAGTACTTCCCTAGACAAGCCAGCAGGTCTGACATGAAATTGGCACCTTTGTCAGTCAGTATTTCTTTTGGGAAACCTACCCTGCTGAAAATATCTAACAAAGCATTTGCCACCTTTTCTGCCTCAATGAAGGACAAAGCCACTGCCTCAGAGTATCTGGTAGCATAATCTACTACCACTAGGGTATATTTTTTCCCTGTGGAACTTGGGGGTACTCAGAGGCCCCACAATATCCATAGCTACCCTCTGAAATGGCTCCTCAATCACAGGCAAAGGCATAAAAGAAGCTTTCACCTTGTCTCCTGCCTTGCCTACCTTTTGGCACTGCTCACAGGTCCTGTAGTACCCTGTTAGATCTCTGGAAATCCCAGGCCAATAGAAGTTCTGCATAATATGTCTCTTTGTATGCTTTATGCCTGTATGACCTGCAAAGGGAATATCATGGGCTATGGCTAGAAGTGCCAGATGGTAAGCTCTGGGCACTACCAACTGTTGTATTCTCTCACCCTCTAGCCCTTCCTCAGGGATCCACTCTCTATACAGTAACCCTTTGTCCTAGTATAGAAATTCCCTCTTCCCTTGAGAATTAGGTGCCTCACTTGCTACCTCCCTCAGCCCTTGTAATGTAGGGTTTGAAAGCAGAGCCTGTCTCAATTCTTTCTTTGTAACCCTTCCCAGCTCCCCTTCCGCAGGAAGTCTGTCAGCCTCTGACAGCAGTGCCCCACTGCCAGTCTGGGTACTACTACTACTCACAGCTGCCCTTGCAGTCACTCTGTCCAAGAGAACATCAGTATCCACAAGCAGCTGTGGCTTACATTCAGTATCACTGCTACAGGGTAGCTCCCTCCCTAAAGTATCCACCTCACCAGTCCTAGCTGCAACTGTGCGGTGTGTCTGGGTCTCCTCCAGGCTGCTGACCCACATGCTTGTCTCTATGCCTGACTGTGTGTAATTGCATGCACACAGGGTACTGCATTATCAAAGTCATTCCCTATCAGGACATCCGCAGGGATATCCTCAAACACACCTACTTGTTTGCTTCCTTTTCCACCCTCCCAGTCAAGGTGAACCCTAGCCAAAGGTATTTGGAATGGTGTTTCTCCTAAAGCTCTGACTGGAGTAGGCTGCCCAAGCAAGTAGTGCTCTTCTGTAACCATTGCAGGCTTCACAATGGTTAGGTCCAGAGGCTGTGTCACTCTTAGCCATGGCCTCTTTTCCATTCACTAAGATAGGATATAACCTCTTCTGATAGTTTGGTACTCTTGTTGTCTTGAGACAACCTACTGTTGGCATTTTTTCACTCCCACTTACTGGCTATCCCACCTTTTGTTCACCACCTTGCCTCTGTGGACATCTATATGCTACATGACCCCACTGGTTCATTTAAAACATTTAACCCTTGTTCCTGGACATGTACCTGGACTAGTGGCATCCCCTGCTACTGGTAGACTCTATTGGGGCAGTCTGGGCTGCCCACCATGGGCCCCTTAGAACGATGAGCAGCACTGGGTATTCCTTTCCTGTGCAGTGATGCCCTGCTTGCTAGATATAGGTCTTCCTTCTTCCCCAACTCGTCTGCAGTATTGCATTGTCTATCAGCTAACCAGATTCTCATGTCCTCAGGCAAAGTGCTAAGGGCTTGTTTACTCACTAAAAGGTTTGCCAACCTTTCAAAAGAGGTGACCTGACATCCACTCACCCACCTATGAAAATAAGTGCTTAGTTCAGCAATGTATTGACACATACTTTCATCTGCCTTGCATCTATTCTCACAAAACTTTTTCCTATAAGCTTCAGATATTAACTTAAAACATTCTAGCAAACATTTTTTTACAAGATTATAATTCAAACAATCAGTACTGGACAGCTTAGAAATAACAATTACTGCTTTAACATGGAGAAAGGGGGTCAAGAACCATACCCAGAGCCCTTGGTCAACATTATACTGTTTACATACCCTCTCAAACATATGAATGAAACTATAAAAATGATCCCCCTCTGTAAAGTGTGGAAGAAACTTACTGACCTTTATTGCTTCTGGGGTTTGGTTACTCCCTTCCCCATTACCTCCATGACTCTGGAAAAGATTCAGCATCTTCTTTTCATGTTGCCTCTGCATCTCCTTCTCCTCAGCCTACAGCCATCACGGTTTCTCATTTTCCTCAGTCTCTAGACATCTCAGTCTCTCTGCTGCCTCTAGCTCACGTCTGTTTAACTCCAGATGTATTTTTTAAGTCTGTGGAAGACTGAGCTGTCCATTTTCTAAGAGTTGTACACCTCCAAGGCCAGTCTTATTGTCTTCCTGGTTGCTATTCTGTGATGCAACTGTAACTAAAGCTGCAATCATGTCTGCTTTAGTCAGGCTGGCATGCACCAGTCCGTTAGCCTGGCACATCTCAGCAAAGCGGCTCCTTATAAGATTACCATACTCTTCTGCTGACATGCTTGCCTGCTCTCCCTGACTAACTAAGCTAACAAAAAAGATAAAACAATTGTGATATGAACTCTGAATGTTTACTGCATGGCTAACAGAGTACAAACACCTTTATCGACCAAAGTACACAGCTAAAAAAATATCCACACCACTACAAGCCACTTAATATGTGATGTGACTATCTTACCACTGTCAACCAATTAATATGTGATATGGATATTCCACCATGGTCCACCAATTAATATGTGATGCCCCTGCACTAACCCAGTAATCAAAGAGCCTCAGTCCACACCACTGGAAACCCAATGGGAGGATGACAAGTACACAGCAAAGTATAATTTCCCTTAAGAGCACACAGAGATCACAGTCACTCTGGGGCTGGTTTCTCCTTCTTTCACCTTCTTTCTCCAGATCTCAGATAAGACTCCACACTGGCAGAGCTATAGGGTTAAGATCTCAGCTGAGGGGTCAAGCCAAGACCTCCAGCACCACCTCTGTCCAACCAATGCTTCATGTCCCTTCCCAAGTAGCTGACACACACACACACACAATTTGATATTTGATTTATACACACACACACACACACACACACACACACACACACACACACACACACACATTGGGAAGGCTGGCAGAGGTTTACTATAAGGTATTTATCACTGCCACTAACTCCTCCTTATCAGCCACTAGAAGGCCCTTACAAGTGGTGACCAATCCTACTGTGTAGTGTTCTATTATCCAAATGGTAAGTGTGACCAAGATTTGCTAGGCAGTTAAGGAGTGGTCAGTACAGTGTCACCAAATACATATGCAAGTACTCTAAGAGCTTAAATATGTCTCACAATTATCAGCCACAATGATAGGTTTAAATATATTTAATAATAAATAATAAAAGAATAAGACAATACTCAAACAACACAGTAACTACAGAGTTCAGAATCACAAGAAATATTTTAAAACAACATTGCAGAACAGTCTCAAATAAATACAGATAACATCTAAACTAATCTTTACTATATTCCTGTCAATATCTAAAATATACTATGCCCTAAATAACTTACTTACAGAGCAAGGCAAATGCATATGAGTGGATGTTCTTACTAGGTCCAAGACAAAACACAAAATGCAAAGTCTTTCTCTCTGAAAGAGTTCTTAAATTAATATCAAACATTACTGCTGGGCCAGCTTGGATGACATCACTCTTTGTCACTTGCCTTAATTTCCCAGGCTAACAGAAACTAACATCTCTTTGTTAAAAATACATATCTCTCAGATGTTTCCTGAGACCTGGAAGTTGTAAAACAATTAAGCACGTTTACATTTTCGACCTAGTAATCACTTCTCTCCAAGGCAATAGAAAAACCTCTAGCTCTAGACATTGTGTCTACTTCACTGAAACTGACAGATACCACAATCATAAAACACTTTAATTTCAACTTATTTTATTGAAGTTTTTGTAAGTTAACTCTGTATGTTCCAGCTTCTGCTATTAAAATACACATTTGCACAGGTATATAGTTCTTTTCCAGTAGGGTACACTGTGGACACATTCTTGAAGCTCAGTACTCTACAAACCCTGTTCAACACACACTTCTACACCAGTAGTTTAATATACACATAATATATAGCTTTCTTACATTTGTAAGACAAGCATATGAATCTTGTTGATATTCACAAATAATATATGATTATTTGCAAAATTCCAGATAGCTGGGCTGGCAGTGTCACAGCCTCCACTGCACCTTAATCTTTCACCTCCCCTTCCCTCTCTAATTAATAAGCTACACCCTACTCTTGCTGGCAGCCTGTACTTTCTTAATTGCTCTTTCAAGCTACTGTTTTTGTGACTCTCTCCATGACTGTATAGGTAGGACAATGTAGGTTTGCTTCTTAACCAAAGATGAACTACACACTGTCCAGGTCAATGGTTGGTTCCATCCGTTTATTAGTAAAAATGTAGAAGTTAAGCACTTTTGTCCACTCCAGGACTTCATCAAAACTAAGTACAATTAAAGTAATTTTAACCCTTTAAGGTCCCTCACTTTTAGCAAACAATAATAACAGTAACAGGAATGAAATAAAATGAAGTTGATAACAGAGATAAAAATATTTTGATAAAATAATGATAAAAAGTAATAGTATTCATATATCATCATTTGTTTTACAATTGACACATAAAAATCAACACTTTATAAACTTACTGTTATAGTTTAGCTGCTCTCATTTTTAATACAGGGTTGATAGTAACGTATTCATTTAAACCTGACTTATGAATTGCATCAAGTCTAAATTGCCAGAGTAGCTCCTTATATTCTATCTTGGTTTCCTAAGCTCCTCCTCTGGCCTCTATTGGAGCTACTTCCAAAATGCCAAATAGAAATTTTTTTGTGACCCTCACAATTGCAAGTATGCTTAAATAGTGCATTATTGTGGTTGAGTTTCCTTATATCGTGTACGTGTTCATAAATTCTCTTAGAAAGTTTCCTCTCTGTCTTCCTCACATAAAATGAACAACAAAAGTCACAGAGGGCAAATTATGCTACACCACTTGTATTACAGTCACCTTTTCTTTAAAATAATTTTTGGGTGGAAATTGTTGTTCAAGGTTATCTCCCCCTTACTAACTATGTATTGGCAGTAATTACAATTACCACACTTGGTTGTTCCAGTCTTATGAGGTTGAGGGTCCCTTTCTAACACTTGTTTGATATTCCTATCAAATTTGTATGCAAATATAGGTGTTCCTCTTACATGTTGGAACAGCTCTTTCTCAGTTTTCAAATTAGCCAAATTTCTCATAATAATGTTTTTTGCATCCCTGTTTCCCTCATTAAACTTTATTACTATAACATTCTGAAAACTGTTTGTGGTCATATTGTTGTTCTGTCCTATACTTGCTAGTAAGTCAGGCTTACACAGAGTACATTAGCTTTAAAAGTAATTAAGAAATATTCTTTCATTGTTTTTCCAAACATTTATTTTCCTAATGACCAATCTCACCCCTTGATAGTCTGTATACTCATAACACACTTAAATTTCTTTGTTCACCCCAGTACATCAATGCAATTATATTACCTGTTCTTGTATATCCTTCAGGCTTACAGGTAGGTTTTTTTCACCTATGGCAGCTGTACCATCTTCACAATCTGTGTCATTCACCTTCACTATGCTTGGGCTTATTCTGCTTCCCTACCTTACCCTATATCCTTTGCCCACACACCCCCACATGTTTCTGAGGTTTATGTGCATTAAAAGTAGGTTGTGGTTAAGATTACTGGGATGTGTATTGGTTATGGTGGGAGCTGATGGGTTAGATGCAGTTTGGTTGGTTTGAAGGGATGGTCCAGAGTTTGGATGGCCTAACTCTTCTACTTTCAAAGTAATTTCACATGCCTATCTAACTCATTTCTCCCAATTTACCCCAAGAAACTGCAACAAAATTAGCATATAACTTCCACCCAGATAGCTCTAACTTCCCCTGACTTATGTATAATATGCTACTCCTCTAGTCCACTTTCACAGTTATACTAAGCATACTCTCCATTGCTACATACTATCATCCCCCCATCAGTCTATTTTCTCCAAGTCTATACTCCTAGTCACCAAACACCCACCAACTACAAAACTGCACACAGTGTCTTCCCATTAGGAACACAGGCCCTCTTCAATTACAGATACATCAAAGTGAACTGCCAGACCTATATATCATTATCAGACCTAACAGATAAATATAAAAATTGGAACAACTTCTCTCACCACACTTCCACTCTTCCACTCTGTGCAGATATCCATCCAAACTCTGGACCATCCCTTCAAACCAACCAAACTGCATCTAACCCATCAGCTCCCACCATAACCAATACACATCCCAGTAATCCTAACCACAACCTACTTTTAATGCACATAAACCTCAGAAACGTGTACACCAAAATTCCAGATCCCTATGCATGCATTGCAGCACACAACCCAGACATCCTAATCATCACTGAATCTTGGCTTAAACCAAACAGTAAAGAGGAAGAAATCCTTCCCCCAGGATACAATATAATAGGGAATGATAGAATACACAAAAAGCATGATGGGCTGCAATACTTTTTATAAACACATTAAACATCACCAGATGCCCACCAATCAACACAGAAATATTTATTACCCTCCTACATCAGAATACGAACAAAACTATTTGCATTGCTGCCTTATATACTCTCCCAGGCAACAGCATTCCCATTTTCAAAGATATCCTTCAATGGTTTTCCAATAATGCAAATAAAGAAGCTATTATTCTTGGAATGTGAATACAAACTATTCACTTGTAAATATTGACTCCCCTAACTTCGCTATTAACCTATTTAATTTCACTCAAGTAATCACCTCAACCACTAGAATTGACAAACACAGCAACAGGTACTCACTACTAGACTGGATCCTTACCACCTCATCCTCAATCATAAACACCTTTGGCTGTCTCCCAGACAACATCAGTGACCTTCTCCCCACATTTATCACAAGACAAACTAATCATACCACCAAACATACAGTATTAAACAAGTAAATAGAATCGCATCATTTAACTCATTACATCAGAGTGACACCTCCAGGTGCATCTGCAGTTACCTCCTACTGCTCTTCTAGGCGTCAAATATTACTTGTGCATATTTGCATTAATAATTCCCAAACCATGCTACATACAAGGTTTAAAAATATTTTATCTTGAAGCATATATGATGGCAAGCACAACTGTATTGATATTTGACCTCTGTCAATGAGTATTTGTTAGAATTGTAAGGTGATAATTTAATTTTTAAAGGCTCAGGCGACACCCACTAGGAGTTAAAGGTACATACACAAAATAGTTGTACTCGATTGAATGAGTTAACAAAGACAACTTTATAAACTGCCCCTCCCACTATAACTGCAATACTCTAAAAAAACATACTAGAAGATGCAGTTAATCATTTCAATAATGCATTCCTTCACATACTAGATGAGTTGGCTCCCATAAGAACAAAAACAACCAAAATCAGCCTTGTTCCATGTATCAACAAAGACACTAAATGTTTCATGTTTAATATAAATAAATCCAGGGATGCATGGAATAAAGATAGAACACTGCAAAAGTGGAAACATTTTCGACATCTTAGAAACTGATGTAAACAACAGGTCAAACTAGACAAAACTGTATTCCTTTAGTCACTTCAAGGCAAACATCACCATCACCACAATCCCAAGCAAGTCTGGACAACCATAAAAACCCTACTATACCCAAGTCATCTCCTACCACAAACAACAACACAGGCCCCATAGCCACCTAGTTCAACACATTTCATTCAGTCTGCCCTCTCTCTACTAAAATATAATCCACCCTCCCATCTCTCTATCCCCAGCAACTATACTCACAATACCTCTCTCTTTTCTTTCCAGCAAAAACCTACCTCAAATATTAGATATTACCTACAAAAATTGAAAATCCCTATGCCAGCTGCTGACAAACTCCCACCCAAATACCTTAGGTTAGCTGACATACCTCATTTCAATATTCATAAATAGATCTATTACAGAAAACTATTTACCTACTATATGGAAAATATCACATATTGTACCACTTCAAAAAGGGGGGTCAGCCATAGACTTCTCCAACTACTGCCCCATTGCAATTATCTCCCCTCTGTCCGGTATCTTAGAAAGATGCATATATTCTCATCTCCTATCCATCTAATAAGAAATAAGCTACTCTCCCCCAAACAACATGGCTTTTGACCTCAACACACAGCAACAGCTCTGCTTAGTTTCTCAGAAACCATAAATATCAACAGAAACAATAGTAACCTAATATCCTCCATGTCCTGGATTTGTGAAAAGCATTTGACACAGTATTCAACCAACTCCTAATCAATGAATTGTCATCCCTATTACTATCTCATTCAGCTCTAAATTGGTTCTGTAGGTGTCTTTACAACAGACAACATGATTTAAAATGGAATCAGGACCTTTCCCCCTTCCTCCCTCCCTATTTCCATTAATGTACCACAAGGGTCAATTCTAGGCCCAGTACTTGTCAATATTTTCCCAAAAAAATGCACAAAACCAGCAAAGCTGCCACCTTAGTATAATATGCTGATGATGCCACCATCATATGCTCAGCCTCAACCCTTCCACTACTTCACCAAATGACTCAAGACTCCTTCATTACCACAAAATCATGGCTAAAGGGTCATCAGCTAATATTAAATACCAAAAAAATCAAAATTAATGCTTTTCATTCCCAAATCTCTTTCAGCAACTAGTACACCCTTTAATAATACCTCAAGAAAGAGCACCACCATAGAAGCTGTAACAAATACCAAACTTCTAGGAGTCATAATAAACAATAATCAAAAATTTGACCTGCATCTCTTCCAGACCATCAAGAAAACTCACCAAATACTGGGCTTCCTCTACTGAAACAAACCATACCTCAGAGACTCCTCAAGAAAATCCCTAGCATCCTCCTACCATTTTCCCTGTCTTCTCTATGCATTGCTCATATTAACTAACATTCCAGTCACCCTACTAAATAAATTAGCGGCCTGCTTTAACAAAATAGCCAAATTTGTAGCTAATGCATCCTACTGTATGCAGCACTGCTTAACACTAAAGAAGCTCAACTGACTAGAACTACCTAATCACATTACATTCATTCAGCTTAAAATTGTCAACAAAATAATACACAAACCACACACATGCCCTTCTCTACAAAACATTCTCAAGCACCAGTCCCCACCATGTTGCCTTGGCTCAGGTAGTCAGAGCCTACTAATAACTTCCAAATATTGTAATACAGCTGTAGACTCACTATACATATCCTATATCACCCAGACAGTGGAACTCCCTGCCTATCCCACTAAAACAGGACAGCTGTGCATCTAGCTTTAAGCACAACCTAAAACAGCACCTAAACTCCTGGCTCTGTTACTGTTTACACCCTGACTAATGTTCTGTCTCTCTGTATCAGATCTCTTGACTATCACCACCTCCTAACTCTCCAGATCACCTATTTTATCCTGTAAATAATGTAAATAAAGCCTATCTACATTTATAACTATATACTGGTTTTCATCACTTCTGTGTTAATTACATTTGCATATGTTGTAAATGTAAATGCATCCTGTTTATTATTGTATAGCACTCCTAGAGAATCAAATTGTATTAACCTCTGTCTTGATTGTGTGATTGCATTTCTTATAGGTTCATAGGTAGGTAATAGGCTATCTGTCTGAAGGCATTTATAAGCCTAGCCAGAATGTGTTGGCTTTCGCCACCCCCTTAGATTAGTTCCCTGTGCCTCTGTCCAACAGAGCCACTGAAGTGATCCCCGAGGTAAACTTTCTGTTTTCCATCCACTCGTCAAGATTTCTCTTGAAGAGTGTTAGCGAGGAGCTCTGCCTTTTGCAAATTGGGATCTTGTTCCAAAGCATGGGAAGTCTCTGGGACAGGAATCTATCCCTCCAGCATGTCCTATTTATTGTTGTGGTGAGGTTTAGATCCCTAGAGCATGTGGCTCATGGGGATAAGGTTTTCTTTAGGTAGAGAATGTCCATCAATTCTGGGTTGGAAATGGCCTTGTATGTCAGGCAGAGATCACCTCTGAGTAGGTAATATGCAACCGAGTACAGCTGTAATTTTTTGAGTCAAGCTGCATAGGGCATCTGTTTGAGGCCAGTGATCCTCTTGATGAGGTACTTCTGTGGTATTTCCAGCTATTGCAGGTGTCTTGTAAGGTACATCCCAAATGGGGCATTGTATTCTATGATGGGTCTGATGAGTGATGAGTAGAGGGGTACAATGACCTCTTTTGATCTGGATGCGAACCATTTTGTGATTAGGTTTGCCACAAAATCCTTTTTTCTCTGTAAATTTCTGTTGTAATTTTTGTAACTTTAATGAATCTTTTCTCCCCGGGTTTCCACTGAAAATGGGCTGGAGTGTCCAGAGGGACCATCCCATTAAACAAAAGGCAATAAATAAATAAATAAGAATTAAACCAACAAGGAAAGCAACACCCCACAGAGCAAATTCCTTGCTGCTGGAGAAAAATGAAAAGTATAATCCAAAACAAAACAGGTAGCAAAGGCAACCACGAATTTCAAGGAACGCCAGTACTCACTTCAGTATAAAGCATGCTGATTTTTTTTTATTGTGCACACTCAGTAAGCACTTTCACTACTCACTTCATCGGACCATCTGAGATACTTTTTTGTCCATCTCATTCCCAGACTTCCGAATGTTTATTTAATGGCTGCTTCTTGCAGTCCTTTTCTTCCTTTGCTCCTGCGGACTAAGGTTGCTTGGAGGTTCACCTTGACTATTTGAGATTCTACTTGCATTTCTAATCACTTTAGCTGTTTAGACTTTGTTTGAGCTATAGTCAACCTGTATTTGCTTCTTGCTGACCTGGGCACTGCATCTCTCTTTAAGGGATTGAGGCCTGCTGCTTCCCAGTCTGCAAAACTGCTGCCATGTATACATGGTAGGTTATGGAAATAAGCTGGCTTTGGCTGCCTTATCTAGCTTCTTCTTGTTGGTAGTCCTAGAGGTGCTTGGCTCTCACATCAGTAAGCTTTCTTACTGTTTTTTGCTCTTACTGTTTTGAGCTTCCACATAAATGGATCATTTATGAACAGTCCAGCACCTTAGGGGTTATAAGAAAGTTCAGCTTTCAGGGATTTGATTCGAGAAAAGACAGGTGAGATTGTTTAAAAGACAAATCCACCTTGAAATGGGAAAAAAAAACATACCTGCGGTATTTACAAATATTGTTTGCAGTCCCATATATGGAATGTATGCTTTTTATAGATGTGATAGAGAAAGGGATGTAATTCATGATGATAAATCTAATAACAGTTTCACTAAATATAGATGACACATGCAGAGCAGACTGTGACTCATTCTATTTCTCTGCAGAAGCATAACGTATTTTGGGTAAATATCTTGCAGAAAGCATGTAGTGACACCCTGCTCAACAGATATGATAAGTTGTTGCCAGAACATAAAACACGTCTGTTAGGTATAAAGACTTGATAAATGGAAATTTATGTGCTATAAACTGTATTAAGACAGCTGGCACGTTGAATCCTAAAGTTGTTTTGTATAGTTGTATGTTGCAGAGTGCAAAGTGATTTTAAGATGTTTCAGCTTCATTTGCCATGATAAAAAGAAAGCCTCATTAACATCATATGTTAATACAGGCCTCTGATGGTGCTCAACCTTATACTGCTGGGTGCGGTATCACATGACAAGAGAGGGCAAATGTAATGTATGAATGCAGTACTAGTGTGTTGTTATGTGCAGTATACGGTGCTCTCTACATAATGACACAGAAAGTAGTTTATTTTACATTTATGACACAATAACATGTATTTCCTTCAATAAAGTTGCACAACCTTGTTCTGTTGTCCACTATGAATGATTAGTTTACATAAACATCAAGTTCTTTATTTTTGGATTATGGCTTAGCTGGTCCTCACTTGTTCAGAAATAAGCATTAGCTTTCTTGACGCATTGCAATCTGTGGTTCATATATTTATGAATCACAGTGGATCCTGTTTAAACCACATTTGCACACTCACTGCATACTTGGACTCATGCAGGTATGCAGCTGTGTATGATATTACTTCAGTGCTTTGGGAATTGCATAGTGCTCTGGTATGTGGTTTATACCATTTACCAGCATTATGCATATGAAGGCCATGTTTATGAATTCTTGTAAAATATACATTTTACTAAATATTAAACTACTATGTAGTGCTATCTTTCTGCATCATTCTAGGTTAATAGTGATAATGTGTAATGTATTACCTCTCAAAATGGTCTTGAGTAAGTGCTGCCATAGTAACATGATTTGATTTTCAACTTACACACTTTATTTTACAGTCAACTTTCTAGTTTAATACTGCAATAAATCCTAATTAATATAACTTCATAAACTTTGACTCTGCATTTACTTACAGACATAGCACCTTGAATAAGTTACCTCTTAGAATACCATTGGAACCAGCGTCAGTTATTTTTCATGACTGAGTTTGATTTGTGTAATGTGTAAGTTGCTAAAATCATTTCTATGTATATTTAAACATTGACCAAGACACAGGTTTTTGTTATACCTTCTTATTGTAGTTCATACTACCTTCCCTGTCCACCTTCTTCAACTTATAATGAAATGTGTGAAGTCCTTCTTCACTCTTCTGACTGACCTACATAGCATTCCTCTAACTTTTTTTCATCAAGAACTTTTGCAAAGCCAAAAAATAATGAGGAAACCAGCCAAAGTCCAGAAATAGAGATAATTTTCAAATTGTACTGTAATTTGGTGGTGGTGGTGCTGCGGTAGCATTGTTGCCTCACAGTAAGATGCTGTTGGGTTTGATTCTCAGCTAGAGTGTCTTCTGTGTGGAGACGTGTGAATGGGCGCACCTTCTTTGAAGGTTGTGCATCAGGGCTGGTAGCTTGGCATGTAAAAATCAACTACCAATCATTAGTGGACTGGAGTTCTGCTGTGGCGACCCCTAACCAGGAAAAGTTGAAAGACACAACAATTGTAATTCACTTAAAAGTTAATAAAACAAAAGCTTTTGCAACAGCATGTATTTTCTGAACAATAAGACACATGAAATTCTAGTGTTTGCCATTACTGATCAACTGCAATCTTTAGCAGTTTACCAGAAAATCTACAAACTTTTGAGAGACTGCAAAAGTATGAACCAAAATGAGTGGCATTCTGCAAAATTCTGGACAGTTGAAAGGTATATTGCTCAGTCATCTGTGACTACCAGTTTACATTTCCCAACAATTTACTAACAGGCTTCATTAAGCTTTGTTAAGTTGTATCAGTTCATGTGTTGCATTAAAATCCTTAGTGCCTTGTCTTGAATTCCAGGACTTACATGATGTTCTGTATATCTTCTTTACAGCATATTCTCTAGCATTGGTTAAAGCAGATATTGTGGCATTTCTCTAGATTTTAATGCTACACATCAGCGTCCATGATTTCTTTAATTTCCACATTCTTACAGACTCATTTACTTCATTGTTTCTAAAGAGGCATATTGCATCAATGCTCAGGGGCAGCCACGGTGGTGCAGCAGTTAGCATTGCCACCTCACAGCAAGAGGTTCTCTGGTTCAATTCTCGTCTTGGGTGCCTTCTGTGCAGATTTTGCATGCCCTCCCTGTGGTCGTGTGGGTTTGCTCCGGTTTCCTCCCACACCCCAAAGACATGCTGTAGGTGGATTGGACACTCTAAATTGGCCCGAGGTGTAAGTGCGTGCGCGTGTGTGCCTTCTGTGGAAGATTGGGTGCCGGGCTGGCAACTCGACACCATAAAACTTCACTGCCAATCATGAGTGGACAGATGATCTGCTATGGCGACCCCTAACTGGGAAAAGCCAGAAGAAGAAGATATTGCATCAATGCGCTGCTGCTATTTTTTTAATTAATTCACCCAAGCTATAAACATAGTAATTAACTATAGGGAACTTGGTCATATTTTCCTAACAATGTATTTTAATTTGCTACTTTGACTGTCTATTTTATTGGTCTTAAAACTTTTATTTGGCACTAGGCTGTATGTGTTTATATAGTTTTAATTGTTTACTCTTTTATTAAAGCTGAGCATGCCATGTTATAGGTCTGGGAATTAAAAGATGACAGAGGTAGTGCTGAGACCTCTCAGTTTCCTGTAATATGACCAAGGAATTGACAGCACAGATCCCTATTAAGGTAAGGCTAGACTAGGGAATAATCATATATGGACAGGGATCCTCACAGTTTGCATCTCACACCAAAGAGCCTTTTTAAAGTCTGAGGCCAATGTATATCACTGGACTATATAGTCTTTTAACCATGCTCATAGATCAGCTGTGATCATGATGTCCTTAAGCAAGAAAATAGTTGTAAGTGATGTTTGATGAGCTGCTGACCTCATGTTATAAAGGAGACTTGGCTGGATGAGAACTTTAGCTCTTATTTCCTCATGGCCATTTCTGCTGCATTGTCTGTTATTCATTTCCCAACAGCATGTATTATCAGCTGGGATATAAACAGCTTTTTAAGACCCTTGTATAGCTTAGTGCAAATATTGTCTAGACTGCACAGCACTTTTTGATGTGTCTAAGAATAATAAACAACTGAAAGAGCACTTTCTTGTTTGTCATCCATCCTGAAATATTATGGTATTTCACCATTTTCAATGTATTTTAATTTTAAATTCTGAGCTTGCTGTAGTCATTCAAACAGTTTGCCACCTATCAATGCTGGATTGTATACTGCTGTGCCTAATCAATTATCTAAGCCCCTTTTAAAAGTGCTTAAATTAGACTTTTTCTTAATCTGAAGATGAAGGGCATTCTACCATGGTCTTGTTTTTCTGTAAAGAGTTCCCCACTGCTGGACAGTTTTCGACAGAGCTACATCAAGCATATGATTGTCCCTAGCTCCCCAAATATGATTTCTAAATTCTATACCCATATTAGCTGAAGTAGTATATTTTTCATCCAGTTATATGTAAGCATTAGGTTTCCTCTCAAATGACTGTAGTTGATTTTGAATAGAGAAAGTTTCCCCAACCTTTTCCTATAAGTTAACGTATTCATCCTTGTGATCTATTTTGTATAATATGTTTGGATTCTCTTCAATTATTTTGTTAAATTCCCCCATTTTAAGGACGCACAGAGACATAGTACTCAATGTTGTGTCATACCACTGCTTTGTAAAGAGAAAATAAGATAGCTTTATCTCTTCTAGTCATTGTACACAATATGCTTTAAAAATTTGAAATATACCCCTGGTCTGACACCTATGTCTGTATTAGACAGAGGCAGCCTGTAAATACTTAACCACCCATGCCCAAACCTGCATATATACCCCTTAAAATAACCCTTGGGCATCAAAACTTGTCAGATACATTTAGGATGCATTACTAGTGGCATTGTCGCCTCACAGTAAGACGTTTTCCTGTTCGATACTCAGCTAAAGCGTCTTCTGTGTGGAGACATGCATGAATGGGTGTACCTTCATTGAAGGTTGTGCATCAGAGCTGGCAACTCGGCACATAAAAATCTATTGCCAATCATTAGTAGACTGGAGTTCCACTGTGGTGACCCCTAACCGGGAAAAGCCGAAAGATACAACAACAACTAGGCCTAAATAGGATCCCTAAGGTCATTAGCCTAGTAAGCACCTATGAACCTATGTCTTTGATGGCACTGTAACATTTTCTAATAACATCCAACAAATCTGTATCAAATGCCAACTGTTTATTATTCCCAGTTCCTAAACTCTTTATACTGTTCACTTCCTCCAGAATCATATTATTTATCCTCAAAGTGAGTCACTTTAGATTTTTGTCACATTAAATTCCATACATGTAGTTCTTAACCAAGTATCCAAGCTATCAACAATTCTTGCCAATAGCGTTGTACTTTAAGATTTGTAACACTAGATCCAAGCTTTGTATCTTCTGAAACTCATTGACCCAGATAATACTCACCAGCAGAAAATCAAACATGAGTATAGCAAACAAAACAGGGTCAAGCCCTGAACCTTGCAGTAGCCCATAACAAAATGCCATAGCTTCTTTGATTTTAACTCTAGTTTTTCTAACCACCAAATTATATATATATATATATATATATATATATATATATATATATATATATATATTAACCTTCATATTTTTATTGTTCTTAAGATCACATAATGAAAACCTTCATCAAAACTTTAGTCAAATATAAATGTACCACATCTACAGGAAATCCTAAGTCTTAAACCTCCCAGACAGACTTGTATAAACTGATTCAGTTGATTAGGAATGACTGTCCTTCAAAAAATCCATGCTGTTATATGCCCTTGTTAGATGATAAAGTGTCAACCAGGAGTTCACACACAACTTGTTCAAAACATTTTACTAATATGCAAGTCAGATTTATGGGGTGACAATTGTCAATTAAAGTTGGTATACCTTGTTTCAATCTTGGAATTTCTGGTGCTTCTTTCCAAAGCTTGGGAACATAGTCTGATTTTAGTGCTTCCAGGCAATTATGTGTTCTATTATTTTTGTAAGAAAAAAGCCATTTCGACCATTAAGACCAGCTACAACATGAATACTTATAGTTTTAATGGGTCTTTCTATTTCTTTAACTGTTATCAAATTAAGCATTTCTAAAATGAAGTGTCTGCTAACTTTTGGTAGTTTATATTATTTCACAGAACAGAAAACATTTTCAGAAATATACTTGTCAAAAGTTCAGTT
Organism: Protopterus annectens; assembly: GCF_019279795.1. Taxonomy (NCBI): domain Eukaryota; kingdom Metazoa; phylum Chordata; order Ceratodontiformes; family Protopteridae; genus Protopterus; species Protopterus annectens. The sequence continues at coordinate 354,324,349 of NC_056745.1, forward strand.
TCATTTATGAAAACACCATTAACTACAACATTAATACTTGGCGCGGAGTCATTTCTGTAATTGCTTAGATGTTTGTTTGCTGTGTGTTCTGCTTATTCTCATGTTCATGTCTCATTAATTGTAACAACTTTCTACATCTATTTCTAGCATTTTGCTATCTAATTTTGTTTGCCTAATTGGACTTCTTTTATAAATCATCCAAAAGTGATTGATTCTTTCTCCTTGTACCTTTTGTCTAAATTCTTTGTCTGTCATAAAAAGTTAAAACCTCTCTGCCTTTCAAAAACAATTGGACGTACTTCTCCACCAACTCATCAATCATTTGGTAACAATTTCCCATGAATCACTGATTTGTTTCTTAAACATTATTTTGTTCCAGTTCCATTCCCTTGGATAGCTATTTATTAATTCATAGTCATGTTTATAATAACCCTTTGTCAGACCATTATATTATTTGATTTTCTTTGTTTCGATGCCCTGATCATTTCTAAGGTAATTAGAAATGTTTACAGATTTTCTCTTCAATATAGTGTTAAGTAACCAAAACTTGGAAATGCTAGGGAATTAATCCAGATTTTGTAAGACTTTAGTTTGTTCAAATAGCTATACCTGGAACCAACTTTAAAGTACATCTTTTGGACTTAATTTTCTATATGAGAGCTCTTCCTACGACCCTTAGTTGGCACTAGATTCCTGACTGCGCTACTATGTGACACTTTTCAGTGGGGTGGGAGGGGTCCATTACAGAGACTAATGACTGAAATGATGGAGTACAAAAATTCATATAAGTTTATGAAGTGTGACCTGATGTCCTTAATCAAGAGTTCTATCCACTGATCTGGACTAGTTGATGGCATCCTACATCAAAACTATCTCCAATGCCGCCAATCAGATAACCTCAATTTGTGCCCATATTTCAACAGCTAGGACCTATAACCATGACACCAGAATGTACTGTATGGCATCTGGAGGCTCCAATACAGAACAGAGTGTAGTTGGAAACATAATAGCCTGTTAGAAAATGAGTGTAGACTGGAAGACCATCATTCTGTCAATAGTCAGAGATCATACCTAAAAAATACATTGTTTTTATCCTGTGGGGGCTCCTTCATATCAAATCAATTAGCTACACATACATTTTTGTACTGTATATATCATGTGCAGTCCAGCTTTGCCTTATAAACCATATAGCCTTTTCATTTTCTCTATAAGAGTTTGTCAAGCAGCATAGTATTTTAAGGATGTCCACGTCAGACTACTTCTGGTGAAAACCGTCATATGGCAGGTACAGAGTTTTAAACTGCATGATATGATGACTCTATGAAATTTACTTTAATGTTATTTCATACCTTGTATGAATTATATCTGGAGCTGGCTTACACAGCTATGTCCAATTGCATCAGTTCTGTGATGTTTCAGATTGTGCATTCTTCCTTATGGATGGGATTCTTATAATCCAATTTGTTGCTTGACCGATCCCTTAGATGCCATTTTTGGATCTACATTATCATTGAAGCTCTAACCATCCCTTTATGAAGAATCAACCCATAACATTTATGATCAGTTTCAGCCTGCTTTCAGAAGTTGTCACATACTAAGATAACATTCCCCAGTGTAATGAATTATCGCTTTGCTGTGACTGGATGGCAGTCAGCACTGCTACAGAATCTTGGTCCTCCCTGATCTTTCAGCTGTACCTGACATGGTGGAACTTCCACATTCCTTGAATCCTAGCTGTACATCTTACTTGTTATCTGACTCCAGACAATACTCTCAGGAAATAAACTGTCCTTGAGCTGCAATCTGTGATGCAAACTACTTCAGAGCTCTTCCATCAATATTCACTGTGGGCACACTCACATAGGAGGAAGTAATTACAAGTAAGCAGGGGTGTAGCAAGCAAATTCCATTTTGTATTCACAAGCCTCTTAGTGCTACCCCCCCCCCCCCGCTGGACATCTGACACTTAAAAATTGACAATCCCTCAAAATGCTGCCCCCAAACACTTAATAAATGTAAGCGACATTTTCAGGTTTTCCACCTAAAACTTTTAAAAATATTGTTTTTAGATTAGCATATTGCATCTGTTGTTAAAGGCAGTCATTTAGACTGTTGTAGATATAATATGACCTTAAAAAGTCATGTTGAAATGATGCTCAGAAAAACAATGTACTCAGTAAAGTACAAAGAGTATGCCTGGCTGCACCCTTGTGAGTAAGTGTCTGAGTTATCATTTCTGTGTTTAGTACCTAGTTGCTCTAAGCAACATGGAGAACTGCACATTTTTTCTGCACTGAGTATTGGTAGCACAGTCAAGCTCATTCTCAACATGACAGGACAGTACCAGTATCTACAGTTTTCAGTTTCTCTGTAGCTCTATGGCTTAATCTTATGGTTATTTATGGGATAACAGATGAGTACATGATTTACGAAATAATTCTGGAAGACTGGTTGTAGCCAGGATCAAACACTTTATTTTGTCATAAATCCATTTACAGTCATGTCTTGGTGTTGATTCCCCACTTGCCCCTTGGATTATGGTAATGCCCTTTTACCTGCATTTTCAAGGATTGATCTTGACCATCTTCCCCACTGAACTCAGCAACCAGAGGAGTTATCATGGGTACTCCTCATCAGTACTATATTGGTCATGTGCTCCAGAAGCTTCAGTGCATACTGGCATCCTCAGAGTCAGTGTATAAGGAGTAGTCATTAACTTACAGAGCCTGTCATGATGTGAAAGCTAGCTATCTTATAAACATTAACAGCTGACTCAGGCCCATCAAACAGATCACATTATATATATGGAATAGTTATTGCATCTTTTATCTCCATACTTTAATTCTAGGAACACAAATAAATTAGTAGTGGTTTCACATCCAAACTCTAACATCCTTGCTATGACTTTTGATATTAGAGCTGGAACTTAGTGGAATTCCTTAACACTGCATTTAAGAAGCATGAATTCCTTGGTGTCATTTAAGAAAGAGCTAAATGCTTGGATGGGGGAAAGGGTAGCTGATAGGTTTAATGAAAGCAGACTCTCTGAAGGCCTAAACCAAAGCTCAGAGTCCAGACCATAAAGTATTAAAATGCTGAAAAAAATGCATAATACATGCAAAGAATGCATACTTTCTCTCCACACCTATACTAGCTAAGTTTGCCATTCTTCATAGGAATGTAGTCCTTTAATCAAATGAAATATTAGAGCGACCTTCTGAAAATAAAGTATCATGACTCTCACCTACTAAAGAATATACTTAATTCCAGACATGAGACTTATGTTCTGGCTTTCTGGACTGTCCAAGTCTTTCAGAACATTACTCTTGACTTTTCTTGATCTAGATCTATTCATACAAATAACTGTCATTCTTAGAATTTCTAAACATTTTCCTGCTTTTTCATAATCAGGCCACTGATGCACCAAGGGTGTTAACATCTTAAACCACTTACTTCTAATAAGCTAATATCACTTATTTAACATTTTCAAAACAGCCTGTTATAATACCACAGATTATATAAACCACAAAACATTTACAGTTAAGCTTCACATGGTAACTTCTAAAAAAATATTCCACCAGTAGGAGATCCTGATGGCTAGGGCATAAGACTTAAAGTTCACACAACATATTAACTTCCATTCACACATTATATTAACTTCCCATACTTAATGTAAAACAATTACTTTATGTTCATATTACATGATCTTTCTGTAGAAAGGGTCTCTCACTTTTCGGCATATCTAACATACATTACTATTGAAGACTTTAATAATAAGACTTGCACATTTATATTGCTTAGTCTTCTACCAGTTAAACTAGGAAGCTTGGTAAAAGTAAATATAAATATGTATTGGAAATGCCTCATGTTTTATTAAAAATAGCAATAAGTGCTTTCATTTCTCCCAAATTGTTTGAGACTTCCTCAGATGACATAGAACAAAATCACCTTCCTTAAATAAGAGAGGATAAGGGAAAAGAATCAAATTCATGCCAACCAATGGGAGGAAAAAACAGGACCACACCTGCACATCAGTGCCCTATGGTATGGCAGCAACAGAAGAACGTGAAAACAACTTAGAATCGGAGATAGATGGACTTCCAATATTACAACATGCATCAGCAATAACTGTTTGTAAAACTGTAAATAATTCCATCAGAGATTTTAGACTTTACAACTTTAATCCAGAAAATCTTGATCAATCTGTTGTGAGCTTATTTTCTAGGTGGCTCACATTTTGTGGAAGAGCAGATGTGGCGTCCTTACTTATGGATTTTAAACTTTTTATTAAGAAGCTCAATTTAACTATTTTATTTAAGGACATTAATCCAACCAATACATTGGTCCTTCATGCTATGAGCATTTGTAACCCACCATTACATCCAACTCTTCTGTTTTTTAAATAGGTTTGTGAATTAGACATGAGACTTTTATTTAATCAGAACCTTTTATGTTATGATCATAACTTGAGTAAAAAAGAAAGAGATTTATTAAGATATATTAAAAATTTGAACATTAGATTCATGAAACCTTATAAGGGGGATGGGTGGGTTGCCATGGACTATCAAGATTATAACAAGAGAATTTATGTTCTTTTGTTTAATGATACATATATTCAAGTGTCACAAAACAGTAAGATTAAAGTGCAGTTAAGAGATATGATACTTGAGCAATGCATTTCTTTGAATGAATTAAAGTTTTAAGCCTGGCAAACCATATGATTCCCATTATTTTTGGTCTACCAAAAATCCATAAGGATTTATATGACCCGGCTATGTGCCCAATTGTTGATGCTCGTAATTCGATCACAGTGCCTTTAGCCAAATTTTTCGATTCTCAATTGAAAAGTTATGTATTTGATGACCCACATATTTGTATAGATTCATAGGGTTTTTTAAAGAAATGTAGCCTTTTGGAATTTAGTGACAATTTTATTTTACTCACAGTGGATGTGAAAGAACTTTATTCAGTCATCCCACATGATATAGGCTTACGGTTGTTCACTGGCTATCTTTTCAAGAAGTCCAAGAAAAAACAAACTGCTATTTGGATTTATCTTTTGAAGAAGGGTATATCACAAGACAGAATTAATCTTCATGAAGAATTGTTAGAAAGTGGTCTTAAAAACAATTACTTCTATTTGAAAAATCAATATTTCTTACCGGTTAAAGGTACTGCCATGGGCGCTGCATGTGGATCTTTGTTTTCTAATATAGTCATGTTGGAATGGGAAGATAAATACTTATTTAAACATCCGATGTTTAAAGATTGTAAATTATATGTGAGATACCAGAATGATATTTTTTATTGTATGGAAACAAGACAAAAAATTGATAGCTGAATTTTTGGACTATCTGAATGATACCACCGATTTTGTTTTTTTTTTAATTTTCTTTTAAAATAGTGAAACTGAAATTACTTATTTAGACTTAATGTTTTGTAATGATATGTTTAATAAGAGGTATGTACCCAAAATTTTGGGGACACCTACTTATTCCAACAGCTTATTACATTTCACTAGCTTCCATCCGTTAACACAGAAAAAAACAGTTGTTAAAGGACACTGGCAAAGGCTCTTTCCAGCCTTATAGTGCCTTTTTAGGCAATGCCCTGAAGACAAATTTACCACCATAAAAGCTGCAAGCAAACGCAACCTGAAGGTTATGCTCCTCAATGCTAGAAGCCTAAATCTCAAAATGCACTCACTCGAGTCCCTCCTTAAACTGGAGAATATCGACCTCTGTGCAGTAACAGAGACCTGGTTCAAGGCTCTGGAGGGCACTCCGGTGCTACCAGGCTACATTGCATGTCACACCTTTCGGCCCCTACATCTGGACTAAAGCCCTAAAGGAGGTGTGGACTGAAGCCCCAAAGGTGGTGGTGTATCCATCTTCATAAAGGATGTGCAAGTACAGCTAACACTAGACAATCTGCAATCCAGGTTGTAGCCTGCTATAGATCCCCCTTAATGTCCCAAGACTTCCACTCCACATTCCTGAACACTCTGGAAAGCATTAAGGTTCAACATAATACTCTTATACTGGGAGACTTTAACTACCCCTCCATTAGCTGGGAAAATTACTCCTGTTCCAACTTATTTGCCCAACGATTTCTGGAATTCATTAATTCCAATGACCTGGACCAACTCACTCTCACCCCTACCAGAGGTAGAAACATTCTCAACCTGGGCATTACAAACATAGGGGACCGCTGCTCTATACCAGTAATCAACTCCTTCCTGGTTAGAACTGACCACAAGTTAATCACAGTCGCTATCCAAATCACACCCTTACCCCCCATGAAGGAAACCACAGTAAAGAACTTCTCCAAATCCAGTTTTGAGCTTCTAAAGACATAAGTGTCAAACTTCACATCATCCAAACAAATGGGGAATGGATGTATGGCTGCTGAATCATCCACCAAGTTGCTGTATGAGCATTTACACAAGTGCATGGACCAGGCCATAACAAACAGAACCAAGATCCTGTCCTCCAAAAAAGAAAGCCAATCTGGTGGTCTCCTGCCATCAACAAACTCTACAACAGAAGAAAAACTGTTGCAGAAAAGGGTAAAGTCCCAAGACATGAAAAATTCTCTTGTAAGCCTCAGCAAAAAATTGAGATCCCTCATCAAATCCTCCAAAGCTAGTTATGAAAACAAAATTGCTACAGATGCTAAAGATAACCACAAGGCATTCTTTAGCTATGTCAAGAATCTGCATAACAATACGCAGATATGCTCTGAGCTACTGCACAATGGCACCACTTATACTGGACCAACAGATATTGCTAATATCTTGGCTGACAGGTTTAGTGCAAACTTTACCTCCTCTTCACCCCTAAAGGGCCCAGCCTAATACCTGAGGAATGCCAAATCGAATATCATGGCTGCACAGGTAGAAGCTGCACTATCTAAAGCCAAAAATACAGCTTTCATGAGACCTGATAATATACCTGGCTGTGTTCTTCATGAATTACAAAGTGAATTGGCACCACACCAGAGTGCCTTGTTCAACCAGAGCCTCACTTCAGGCTTTGTTCCCATCAAATGGCACACTGCTGCAGTCATTCCACTCCACAAAGGGGAACAACTACTGACCGTGAAACTACTGCCTCATCAGCCTGATGAGCCTGATTTGTAAGGCCATGGAGTGCATCATTATGGACCTTATAAATAGGGATATAGGGAACCTACAAACCCTGGACCCTCGCAGTTTGAGTTTGTGAAGAGCAGATCATGCTTGCTCAATCTTATAGACTTCTTTGAATCGGTCACCAGAGCGGTCGATGAAGGCAAGGTAGTCCATACAGCCTATTTCAATCTAGCCAAGGCCTTCGACGCCATCCCCCACTCAGGGATCATTGACAGACTCACTAACATAGGCATTAACCCCTTATGTCATAAGAGGGGTTGCCAACTGACTCACAGACAGAACCCATACGGTGAAACTAGCAGACTCCATATCCGATTACCGGGCAGTTGCAAGTGGAGTCCCACAGAGTTCTGTCCTGGTATCTCCTGTTTGGTATCTACTTCTCTGAAGTTCAGGCCAACACCACGGAACTCTGGTTAACCAAATTCATGAATGATTGCAAACTGAGAGCTATTATTGATTCTCAAGCTGATGTAGACATCCTACAAAAAGGCTTCACAGACACCAGCAACTGGTGCCAAATCCATGGTCATAAGCTCAAAACTAAAAAGTGCATTGTCATCCACTTCTGGAAAACCATGGTGCCCATGAACTACCACATCGATGGTACCCCACTTAACTCCCAAGGTGTGATAAGAGATCGAGGGACACAGGTAGATAGCAACATCTCCTTCAACAACCATTTTGCCACTGTAGTTAGAAAGTCCTTCTATGTGGCACACCTCATTACAAAAGGTTTCTCATCCCTCGTCCCTCATTAGACCCATTATAGAGTACAATTCTCCATTTGGCATGTACCTCACTAGACACCTACATCAACTGGAGAGACCACAAAAAATCCTCACAAAGAGGATCCTAGGACTCAAACACATGCCCTATACAGACAGACTAAAAAGCTCCAGCTTTACTCCATCTCATATTGCCTACTTAGAGGTGATCTCTGCTTGGCATACAAAGCCATGTCTGACCCAGTGTTGCTAGACATGCTTCATCTGAAAAAGTCTCAATCCCTCCACACACACGCTCCAAAGACCTCAACCTCATCACCATAATAAATAGAACCTGCTGGAGGGACAAGTTCCTAACCCAGTGATCCCGTACTCTGGAATAAACTCCCCATTCATGTCAAACAGAGCAGTTCACTAACCCTCTTCAAAACAAATCTTGATGAGTGGATAGGTAACAGGAAATTCCCCCTGGGGATTTCTTCAACAGCCTTGCTAGATAGGGACACAATGAACTAATGTCCGGGAACAGGACAACTGGGAATATTCTTGGGCTAGGCTTGTATTGGCTCCAGGACCATTAGCCAAGTGCTCTCCTATAAACCTATGACAGTTTGTGAGTGTGGCATGTATGACATCTCTTTTTCAAATCTTTATAACAGAATGTGAAGTGTTAAGGTCTATGTTTATTAGGAGAGGTCACTCAATATGCTTTGTGGATAATCTTATGAGTGAAGTTGTTACTAAGAGATGTAATAATTACTTTTCACCTATCCTTTTTCATTAGTCTGGTAACAATTGTCAAGAGCTACCTGTCAAGGACAAAAGGAATAAGGTGAATTTTAATCTTCTTTTATTACTACCTTTACTTTAAATACTCCCCAGGATTCAGCAAGCAGCCATGCAAGAATCAGTTATTCCTGCATGGCAGGGACCATTCCTGTTCAGCACGGCAGCACGTCATGCATATTTATGAATGCACGCTGCCAAGCCCTAAAACGGACATAGTTCCATGTACAAGCACAGGGGGTGTGTCTGACAGAGCTCTCACAATATACATGCCACCTGCACTCTGGAATTACCTTTCTGGCAAACAGCTGATGACTGTAACCATTAAATAATTAAAAACATTTGAGTGTAAGGCTCCACAAATCCATCAGAAAATTCATGCTAATATTAAACCTATTATTCTATCAACTTTTTAAGTTTGTAAGAGCAATATTTAAAATCTGTCCCTATTTGTCCCCCCATCATTGTAGGCTTTGTCCAGATATTTTGCTCTAAGAGATTGAGAGGTATGCTACCAAGCCAAAAGCTATTAGGATAACACAGGTATCATAAGCACATAGCGCACACCTCCCAACCCATCAAAGTAAGGAATGTGGACAAAGCCAAAAGGGGCAATTGTCCCACAAAGGAGACAACTGATAAAATAACAGATTAAACATTAGCAGGGATATTCTGAAGGGTATAGATAAAATAACACAACAAAACTTTTTTTTTTATAAATGCAATAAAGTTTAAGTGTAGCTGCGCAGTTGTGTTCGTTGCTTAGCTAGGCTTAGTCCAGCTTAAACAGCACAAGAAGTTAAATAGCAAGAGACATCCAACACAAGCAGTATTGCAATAGTGTAGTGTTTAGAGTGAACACTTTGCGAGCAACCATTTCTGGTTCGCTCCCCACTGTAACCAATTTGCATTTTACATGTGAAAGCAGTACATAAACATTTTTTTTTAGTATTACCTACTAAATAACATATATTTGTGAACTGGAGTACTGAATTAGGTCCAGATGTGAGGTGGCATTTTAATAAAGCTGTGAAAGCCCCATATAAACACAAGTGCCCCATACAGTATAGTTACACATGGATAAATGTAATGAAAGCACATTGGGGATGTCAGGGACAGTAAACAAATTTATAATATGCAATGAATGATGAATCAGTGCCATACAGCAAATATAAGCAATGTAAGCATTGCACAACTCTGCTTACCAGGTGTAAGCATTGTATAAATATGACTGCTAAGCAATGAGTAGCCCAGCTAAGGGTATTTGCCCATTAGTAAGCAGTGCTGAACCTGTCCCTTTAAGCAATGCCAACCTTACCTAAGCAGGTTTGTCCATAGCTTAGCTTAGCTCAGCATATTCAAAACTGTCCAATCATGGGAAAGGGCAGGAAATTGGCCATATTTAAACCTTACAGGTGGGAATACAGCTCATAACTGGTTGCAGCTTCCCACTGTAGGCAGGATGGCCAAAGTTGGAGAGGGATTGCACTTCCAGGTGCAGAACTGGGGCATACAAAGTCCAAGGTCATGGTAGGACTCCTGGTAAAAAAAACATGATGAGAGACTGCTGCAGGGCCAGTACCAGGGCTCCCAGTATAAAGCAGAAGCCTGGGACCATTTCACCCGTGATCTCATCAGTGCCATTGGTATCCCTCAGACTGGTGAGCAGGTCAGCACCACTATGCCGACTAGAAAAAGGGAAGTCTTGGATGAGTGGGTCCAAGAAGCAAGGCAGAGGGGTAATGTCCCAGCAGTGTGTAAGTAGTCATGCCATTACTGTTTACTGAAGTCCAGCATGTGTATGTGATGGATAGGAATGCCTAAATATGTCTCTATTTCATTTACAGCTGCAACTGAGCAGGCTGTGAATCAGGAAGCCTATGCAAGTAGACTGCAAAGGCTGCATCGTGAGGATGGTGAGTAACAATCCTGCTTGTAGTAGGCATACCAAATAAATATAACATAGTAGAAAGTCATCTGGCAGTATAAAAACTCTGTATGGGTTGAACTGAATAAACCAGACAATATGACAGTAATTGTCCTATACAGGTCATATTTAAATAAAACTGTAACTGCCTGACAATAAAGCTCTAAATCCGGGACTGGTTGTGTTTACTCTGGTATTGTATGGCATTTTTGTTGCATTCTCTGAATAGTAATGTTGCATTAACCACTGTTACCCACACTGTGCTACATTAAAAAAATGTCTAGGGAATGTCTGTATAAGACTGTTGTAAGTACAAGATCAGATTGTACAACCAAGAGAGTCTTAGACAGAAAACACTGAAGAGATAGATAGCAATATCCAAAAAACACATGCTACTGTGACTTAAATTGTGGTATTTTTAGTAGACACAGCCATGGTTCGAATCCTGGGAGTGTTAGTAAGCTGTATGCATAATCATAACTCTCAACTGTACAGATTTTTCAGAATGTCCAGATAACTAGCTCATATTTTCTGCCAGTTCCTCTGTCCCCCTGGCAAATCATTGGGATGATCACAGACTTATAGTTATGAAATAATGACATACATTTGATTTTCAGACCTCAAATCCTTCAGAAAATGTATATTAACACAAATCCTGTCACTCATGCAACTCTCCAAGTTTGTGACAGCAGTATTCAAAATGTGTCCCTATTTGTACCCCCATGTTGTCAAGCTTTGACCAGAGTGTGTGCATTAAGAGATTGAAAGGTATGTGCATAATATTAACTTTGAATCTGGGAATATGTGTAGAAACAGTCAGGCAGTGTTAACAAACATTCCCTCCACAGGTCTACCAGGTAAGAGATGTAAGAATTTAGCTATAAGACAGTTGAAGTATACACTGTGTACAAATATACCACTGCACAAACCAAGGCCACAGTGTATTGTAATAATACATGTACCTTAATGATTAGAGCAATGATCATTAAAGTTGTGAGTAGTACAAGGATATATTAGTTGTTAATTGACATTTCCCCTCCCCCACACCATATCTGCAACAATAATCGAAATATACAAATCAATGGGTATGTTTATACCAAACCTACTGTTGGGACATATGTCTTATTGTTCAATAAATATGGAAATGTGCTTCTATGAATGTTCCATGTTGAAATGCTATCATTGGTGCCCTGTTGCTATCAATGTAACCTGCATGCCATTGTAATGGCCACTGTTGTTCCATATATGCATGTGTTCTGTTTGCTATGCAACTGTTCCAAATCTGGTGTTTTGGGTTAATACGAATATCTATGCATGCTGTTATAACTAATCCTGGAATGTGCTGACCATTACTAACCCACATATGTTTTAAAACTGAAACATCATAGCACGTATGGGAAGGCTGGTCCCAGCGGACCCACCTCTCTCACCTCATCTGGCCATGGCACCAGGTCCCAGTGTCTGACTCTTTCCTACAAATGAGAATTATTGCATGAAACATATACCCAAACACAATGCAAAGGGCATGACACCACACACGAGTTTGCATACATAGAAATGTTTATGTGTGTACTATTTCAGTTGTTTATGCCATTTCTTATAGCAGTTAGGTGATTGAAATACATAATAACTGATTAATGCAACTCTCAAACAAAACATATGACACAGTAATCTGACAAACATAACATACTTTGCTGTCCAGGCTAAGGCCTTCAAGTAGTACAACAGTAAAAAAAACACTTGCCTTGAAGATAAGAACCAATCAACACTTAACTACAGATGAAGTTCAGCAGCCACCACTTACACTCTGTATGTAAACCCTGGGGGAAAAGTATTAGTTGTCACAATGTAAATGTATCTGTTACAGAACAATGGAGGACAGAGGCTGGAACACAGGGCCATATTTGAAATATTGCTGTTATACACTGTGAAAGTTGCTGGTTTTACAGGATTGGTTGCAACATACCCTTACTCAGGAATATGAAGTCAGAAACACAAATGGATGTTGCCATGTACTGAGAGAAATCAATGGAGAGAATGCCACTGATATGTCAGAGACAAGACCTGTGTGGTGAACAGACAAAATATAACAGCCAATCCTCTGGCCATCATGTGGATAGGCCCACAGTTGAGAGCTATGCAGACAGACTGCATTCCATGCAAAACTAGCATGCACACACAAACCCTGTAAAACTAGCAGTATTCAATGCATATAACAGCAATACTCACACACTGTCCATAGGTCTGGAACCTTATACAAACATGTAGTTCCCCTGTATCCACAAGATCTCTTGTAAGAGGTATTGATACCTGTTGTCTGTAACACTGCTGCCCACACACAGGAAGGATGTCTTCCATACAGGAAAGTAAAGGGACAATGCCCATATGATGTAGTCATTTGTACTAGTAGGCCATAGCACCAGGCCCCATCATGCCTAGGACCCACTCAGGACTTCCTCATCAGCTAGTCTTGCACCATCTTCGGGTGGAACCTACTCAGGGGATGGGGCTCATCCCTCCGGGAGCAGGCGTGGACAGGATCCTGTCACCCAAAGTTAGGTCCAGGGATTGGTATGCAGCGAGCTCCAGAGGGAGTTTAGAGATCTGCTGCACCAGCTTGAGGACTGCATGGTTCATTTAGAGGGTCAGCCAGCCCCTCCTGCTCAGCCCCCAGCACAGCCACCTTGGGGCCATGAAGGTGCAGTGGTGACTGACCATGTTTGGGGACCTCAGTGCCACTGTTTCCATTTGGGGGCTTATGGGCTTCCGATTTCCAAACACCCCTCCCCATCCAAGGTGTTCACCCCCACATGTGTCATATACCACCCCTGTATGCTGTCTTGTCTGTCTTCCTACCCAACCTACCTCCCCAAATATACCTACTATCCTTCTCCAACATCCCACACTCACCTTAAAAAAAAGGTCAATCTGTTCCCCCCAAAAAATGTCGCCCCATACATAGCTGCCCAGTTTGCACACATGTACACTGGACACATGTAATCTGGTCTAATTGGCTGCACAACACATTATTGTTGTCCTCACCCCTCTCTCAGGGGTTTGAGTGTCCAAATCTACCTCCAAACTCAGTACATATGCACAGCTGTTGCTGTACAAGAAATGGACAGCTATGGACCTTCCCTACACCTGTCCCGCACATCCCTAGCTATTTTCACTATTGTTTTTCCTTCTGAGTGCCCCCTTTTCACCACTTTCCTATCACCCTTTTTTTCTTTTCTTTAAAAAAAATTAGCATGGGGTAAGTGGGGGTAAGCACTTCTAAGAAGTAGTAAGCAGGTTTAAGCCTGTTTGCATGGCAGCAAGCAATGGCTACACAGATTAAGCACTGCAAAGCTAACTGTCTGTAAGCATATTTAACCCAAAGTTAGCATTGCTTACAGTTACGCAAACCTACCTATAACAACTTAAAAGTGCCTTAATCACCCTGTATCCAACAGCTGTTGTTCTGCCCACCAACAAAATAATCAGCCCTTGCAAGTCTCAAACTCAGGACCTTGCACACCACAGCGATTTACCACTAAGCCATTTGAGCTGTACATAAATATGATGTTTTCTCAAACATATCATGCAGCACAGTCATTCAACAGTAGGGAGATGTATTTATTTATGTAGATGAATGTGTGTGTGTGTGTGTGTGTGTGTGTGTGTGTGTGTGTGTGTGTATGCATTGCATTCGCACATTGGCTCCATACTCTGAATCTCTCACTGCAAAACATCTAACCAAAGGCACTGTTAATGGGGGTGAAGGGGCCCAAAATAGGGATCCCTTGCAATTATTGCCATTATCCCTTCATCCACAGCTGAACAAGAATGCCTTGCAACACAATAAACAGCACTTTGAAGCTTGAACCCAGGACCCTGCACAACATAACCAGAACAAGTTAACACTAAGCCATCTCAGCTGTAAGATGTCACAATTATATCTCTAACATATCATGCAAAACAGTCAGTCTACCATAGGGAATGTACAATGTGGAAACAATTGTTTGTGTCTTTCGGCTTTTCCCGGTTAGGGGTCGCCACAGTGGAACTCCGGTCTGCTAATGATTGGCAGTAGAGTTTTATGTACTGGCTTGCCGGGCCTAACGCACAACCTTCAACGAAGGAACGCCTATTCACGCATGTCGCTACAAAGAAGACACTCTAACTGAGAATCGAACGGGCAACGTCTAACTGTGAGGATAAACATTCCAATTATACATATGCACACACACACACACACACACACACACATATATATATATATATATATATATATATATATATATATATATATATATATATATATATATACACACACATACATACACATATAAATATATAACTACTTATAGATATGTCTAAAAAGAGCATATATAGAGGGTGCACAGCATATCAAACAGCCATTATTCCTACAGTTGCCACCATTTAAAATGGCCAGTATCTGACTCTTTCCTACAAATGAGAATTATTGCATGAAACATATACCCACACACAATACAAAGGACATGACACCACACGCAAGTTTGCATACATAGAAATGTTTATTTGTGTACTATTTCAGTTGTTTATGCCATTTATTATAGCAGTGAGGTGTTTGAAATACATAATAACTGATTAATGCAACTCTCAAACAAAACATATGATGCAATAATCTGACAAACATAAGATACTTTGCTTTCCAGGCTAAGGCCTTCAAGTAGTACAACAGTAAAAAAAGCACTTGCCTTGAAGATAAGAACCAATCAACACTTAATTACAGATGTAGATCAGTAGCCTCCAATTACACTCTGTACTCAAACCCTAGGGGGAAAAGTATATTAGTTGTCACAATGTAAATTTTTCTGTTACAGAACAATGGAGGACAGAGGCTGGAACACAGGGCCATAGTTAAAATATTGTTGTTATACACTTTGAAAGTTGCTGGTATTACATGATTGGTTGCAATATACCCTTACTCAGGAATATGAAGTCGGAAACACAAATGGATGTTGCCATGTACTGATAGCAATCAACGAAGAGAATGCCACTGATATGTCAGAGACAAGACCTGTGTGGTGAACAGATGAAACATAACAGCCAATCCTCTGGCCATCATATGGATAGGCCCACAGTTAAGCACTATGCAGACCAACTGCATTCCATGAAAAACTAGGATGCACATAGAAACTCTGTAAATCTAGCAGTATTCAATGCATATAGCAGCAATACTCACACACTGTCCGTAGGTCTGGAACTTTATACAAGCATGCAGTTGCCCTGTGTCCACAAGTCCTGTTCTAAGAAGTATTGCTACCTGCTGTCTATAACACTGCTGCCCACACACAGGAAGTATGTCTTCCATACAGGAAAGGTAATTTGACAACACCCACATGATGCAGTCATTTATAGTAGTGGGTTGCTATGTCATTGACAATTGGAAGTACTATATAGTTGGCTGCAAGCAATTAGGAAGTGGGGAGCACCAATTGGTGCAGAGGCCATCACCTGATCATGAGCATCACCTACAAAAGCCATGCTGTAGCCTATTCAAACCAGCTTTATTCCTGTAGTGGAGCTATGACGTGTATGTCTACATATATACAAACATACACACACATATATGTATATGTATATATATATATATATATATATATATATATGTATATATATATATATATATATATATATATATATATATATATATATATATATATATATATACACATATATAAATACATTTTTCCTACTGTTGAATGACTGTGCTGCATGATATGTTTGAGAAATCATCACACATATCTCCAGCTCTGTTGGCTTAGTGGTAAATTGCTGTGGCTATGTTGTGTAGGGTCCTGGGTTAGACACTTGCAAAGGCTGATAATTTATTTTCTGGCCAGAACAAGGGCTGTTGGATACAGAGTGATTAATGCACCTGTAAGCAGTTGTAAGCAGGTGTGAAATGGTCTGTTATGTAAGGTGTGAAATTCGTGTTGGGAACAGATTGCCCTTTTTTGTTAAGGTGAGAGTGGGATGTTGGGGAAGGATAGTAGGCATTTTTGAGGAGGTAGGTTGTATCAGAAGACAGACAATACATACAAGACAGCATACAGGGGCGGTATATGACACATGTGGTTGGTGATAACCTTGGATGGGGAGGGATGTTTGGAAATTGGAATCCCATGAGCCCCGAAATGGAAACAGTGGGACTGAGGTCCCCATCCATTGGCAGTCAACACTGCACCTTCACTGCCCTGAAGGTGGCTGTGCTGGGAGCTGAGCAGGCGGGGCAGGCTGACCCTCTAATTGAATCACAAGGGCCTCAAGCTGGTGTAGCAGATGCCCCAATTCTCTGTGGAGCTCCCTATGCACCAGGTCCTGGACCGGACTTCAGGTGACAGGTTCCTGTCTGTGTGCACTCCCATGGCTGGGATGAGTACCATCCCCTGCAGTGGTTCCACTGAAGGTAGTGCAGGACCAGTGGATGAGGAGGTCCCGGGGTCGGTCGCAGATGTGCTGTGGCCTGGTGCTACAGCCAGATGAGGTGGGAGAGGTGGTTCTGTGGGAACAGCCTTTTTAAACATGCTTTTGTGTTGCAGTTTTAGAACATATGTGGGTAGTAATAGTCAACACAATCCAGGATTAATTATAACAGCATGCATAGATATTCCCATGAACCCAAACCACCAGATTTGGAACAGTTGCATAGCAAACAGAACACATGCATATATGGAACCACAGTGGCCATTACAATGGCATACAGGTTACATTGTTAGCAACAGGCCACCAATGATAGTGTTTAAACATGGAACATGGATAGAAACACATTTCAATTTTTGTTGCACAATAGAATATATGTCCCAACAGTAGGTTTGGTGTAAACATACCCATTGATTTGTGTGTTCAGATTATTGTTGCAAATATGGTGAGGGGGAGATGTCAATTAACAACTATTATATCCTTGCAGTATAAGGTCTTCAGACCTTTTTTCCTGGTTTATGTCTCCCTGGTACCACATCCTGGCAGTGTCTCCCTGCTTATACTCCACAGGAGAATGAAATATTAATCAACTACCTTGTGCCTCACCAACCCTCTTTGGGCATACAGCCCATGATCTGCAGGAGAGGACTACCCTGTGGAATGAGCTCATCCACAGCGTAAATGGTGTCAGCCTGCATAATCACAGTTATGAGCAGGTGCGACATCGTTGCACTGACCTCATCCGCCATGCCTGTTAGTGTGCTGCTGCAGTTAGGAAGGACCAGCTAGCCACAGGTGGGGGTTATGCCATCCAGCCCCCAGTGACACATGCTGAGGAGCTTCTCACCAGCCTTCAGGACACCCACCAGCCAACCAATCCAGAAACCTGATGATAGCATTGTGGAGGTGGGTGCTACCCACACAATGGATGAGGAGCATGCACGTAAGGCCCAGGGCAAATTAGCAGACCACTGTTGCTTATCCGTCTTCATCTGTAAAGTATCTTCATGCATATGTCAGATAACATAATCTGTTGCTGCAGTATAATAATGAACAGATGTGCATAATCTCTAGTATTGTCGGTTTATACTGTTGATGTACTGAAATGCTGCTCCCACCCTGTACCAGTGACACAAGTGTGGCTACTGACATTACATCTCTCACACAACTATGTAGGTCCATCTAGTATACCTCTGGGGCAGCAGCCTGTAGCTGGTGAGTGTGAATTTTTTTTGTTCAGGTTTGCCAATACACCAGGCATGTTATGGCCATGGTATTTCCCATGCACATATTTAACACACCTACCCATAATGCATGCTGTGCATGTTCACTTACTGTTGCTGTTAACTGTACTGCATCACAATGGTCACCATGGTCGCATATCTGAAGGGTATGCAAGAGTCCTGCAATATACCTAACAACCTGTCAGTGCAAGATGTGTGGATAGAGATGAACATAATGGTGGGACACATGGCCTACAGTAGGGACATGTCTGAAATATTACCCTTATACAGTGGCTACAACAGTGTATACACCAGTATTACAATGGCAACTGTTACAGATCTACACAATGGCATATCACAATACCATATGGCATATCACAATACCACATTCCACACCGTTTACAATCTGTAATGTGATCCTAACATGAGCAATGAATGTGTAATTTGAAATCCTATGTTAGGACAACAAACATGGGAAATACATACATTAACAAACACTAGAAGCATATGTGTGCACATACTCCAAATAACATATTGTGGAAGCAACTTTTGAGGTACTGACAGCATTCATTCTCTTGAGTATGCACCTTCCATCAAGTACAGGGCCTCAATGTCACACCAAGTAATGGTCTGCTGTCCAAGAAGTATGTCCATGACATTTGCCACTCCCCTCCAACAGAGGCAGCCATGGCTTGACACATCTTACAAACCATGGAATAGATCCCATATCCAAAATGTAGCACACAGGAGAGGGAGACGTAGCCTTACCTCACCATTGCATATAGCATGGCAAACAGTTCAAACAGTCGTGTATGTGACTATGAAGTATGGGACAATCATGTATGTGACTATGAAGTATGGGACAACATTAATGTAGAAAATAAATAGATGGCCATCTAAGACAGATGACAACACATGTTGTAAATTGATCATAGAGGCTGCCCAGAAACATGCAGCAACACTGAGTGACTTGCAGGAATGTCTATCAAGTCCTGCCTGTGCAGTACCTGTATCGACAATTGCCTGGACTCTGCATAAATGTAGCCTATGGTTTAGGTAATCAGTTGGAAGAGTTGTTCCACAGGAAACATCATCCAGGGCTCTCTACAGGTAGCATATGCATAACATCAAGTCTCCCAAAGGGATGTGTTGTAATGTGTAATGGTGTACCGAGACCAAGGCTTAAACCTACAGGCAGTATTAATAAAGATACATGTGATGCACAAGCAACACCTCACTCCACCTCAGGCCCACCATCCCCATCTTTACCTTGCTGGTGCCAGTGTACACCTTTAGGTTTGCAGTTCATTAGCAAGAACTAGGCCAGTAGACATGGTATTCTGCATTTCAAGCATCTTCAAAAAGGCTGAGGATAGGGAGGGGTATCATCTTGAAACACAACAGTGAACTGAAGCATACATCCAAAGCTCACTAAGAATGGCTGTATCTGAACACAGTCAAGGTCATGAATTGTGTCAGATATAACCCTGACTCCACAGCAATAGTGAAGGCACTGTGTGACCTCCAAGGGCTGTGCACATGAGCTGACCCTGCAATCTGGCAGAGTTGGGAGACATTTGTAGGGTGGAGTGACCAAATAATGGCAAGTGAAGATGGGCCATGCTAGTATACCTCTCCCAGGAATAGTGACTTCTGTAGTTCACTTAGGTGCTGCAGCAAACCATCATGTTAAGGGTGTGCACACTTATGCAACCCACATATTGTATGCATATCAATCAGCATCTGCACAACTAACACATTTGTTTGATACTGCATTTGATTGCACAGGTCATATGTCAAATATGAGGTATGTGTAATGTTAACATATGCAGTATTGTGGCCCCACTGCATATCAGGGAAGAGGCTGGCATGTCATTAAGGGTGTGTACACTCCTCATAGCCACAGTAAGCTTTGAAGGTTGTCAGTGTAATTAGATTTTATTGCTCATACATGCACTGCTGTTGATGAGATCTGCAAATCAGAGGTCAGGCATTCACTATTGACGTCTGCCTACATATTGTCCCAGGTATGTGTCAGACAAACACATAGGGGCTGTGAGCAACAGAGCAAATATAACTGCCACACATATACACATTCAACAATGGTGTGTACACTTGTGAGGTATGGTGCACAGTCCATGTCAGGGTGCTGAGCAGGTGCACAGAAAAACTGTGTACATGGGTGTAGGGTGATCCAGGGGAAGGGGCATCACCTACTAACACAACTCATGCATCCCAGAGATGCATAATGTTGGTAACAGGGATTGAGTTTAGCTGCAGTGCATGCTGTTGAGTGCCATATGTCATGCATGTTGACTGCTGGATAATGAGAGGTCTGTGTAATATCTTTGTGCCACCTCACCTGTAAGTGGTATGTGTGTGTGTGTGTGTGTGTGTGTGTGTGTGTGTGTGTGTGTGTGTGTGTGACTGTGTGCAGATGTAAGCAATGATGTACAGGTCTTCAATTAAGTTTTTTGTTTTCCCCTCACAGGTGGCGAGGTGGGTCAGGGTCCCTCCTGCAGGCAAACTGATGTTAGTGTCCATACAGACTCTGACAATGATGATAGGTATGGTGAGGCACAGACAGGGTTGTCATGGGCTGCAGCTGTGCCATCGGTTGACATCCCACTGTTATTCTCCCCATCCCTGCACACAGTCACATTACCTATACATACCCCATCACCAGTGGCCATAGATGAGGGACAGTTGGCAGATGGTGGCTGGAGACAGGACAGTGTGGTGACTATGGCAAGTATGTCTGGACACAGCAGCCATAGCCAGATGCCCAGCAAGGTACCACACAGGCAGATGTACAGGAGTGCTCATATGAGGGCTGCTGGCCATCATGCCCCTGGCAGAAGTGCCACAGCAGGTGTCAAAAGACATATGTTTCAGAGTGTCATGGAGGCACAGGCACATATGGAATGTTATACCAGAGTCTGAGGCTCCAGAGGGCTACTCATTCTGCTGTACTTGATAACATCTGTGTTTTTGGAGGTGCCTACTGTTATTTTTACAGAGGTTCTGGATAGATGGTTGGGTGAGATGGTGGGAATCCTCGACCATGCAATGTCTGTGTTAGAGCATATGATGGGAGTAAGGCAACAGCCATGTGAACATAAGTCTGCAATACCAACAGGTGGAGGTTTATGTGGACGTGCAACAAGTCACAGACGCTCCCATAGTGGTAGTACCAGCACCAGTACTGCAGGGGGGGTGCTGTCCACACCACAACACAGCAAGCAATGTGCACATGGTCCTGGCCGGTCCCAACAGGGACCTGGATCCAGCAGACATTTGTCATCATCAGGGGAGAGCACCATATCTGGGCTTGTACCTGGAAGTGCCCGTGGAACCCCTGGCAAGCACAGTTCTCGTGTCCATGGCAGGAGGTGGTGAACTGCACACCTTGCCATATACAGTCTGCAGCTGTCCAACAAACCCCTGTATAGAGCAGACACATGGGAGAACTGTGCGCACGCGCGCACACACACACACACACACACACTCACACACACACACACACACACACACACACACACACACACACACACACACACACACACACACACACACACACACACACACACACACAGCACCAACACAGCTAGGGCACCTCCATACCCACACACACACACATCTGCACAGCCCAATTGATAATGAAAACCCCTAACACACACACATGATGTCAACCAAACAGCTCAGCCTAGGTCTCTGGCAAACCCACAACACACCCTGTGCATATGATGATATGTGTGCACATCCCTCTCATCCATACCATCGATGCAGACACAGGCTAATATGGTTCTGATGCACAGGGCGAATGTACTAAGGTTTAGCAATTTAATGCTGTGTAACTTGTTTTCAGCTGGAAAGTTTAATGCTTACATGTCAGGATGTGTAGCTGTCCAGCCATGATACATTATAGCTGTTATTAACACTGACCGATTGCGGTCACTATAATGTATACAGTTTGTGTTGTAGCTGTCTATGTGTCAGCAGGATGTTGGTCTGCTGCTGTTTCCTACAAGGGGCATGGCACTGTGGTGACACATTAACTGTATCATACCCTGGGTACAGCTGAACACAAGCAAAAAGTCTGTATAACAGTTACTGCATGTGCCACATGGCTGATAAGTCTGAGGGGTGTATACAGGTGAGTGCATGATGGCTGATGTCAGCAGCCCTTCTACAGCGTACAATGGTAAGTGTACTGGGTGTCACACATCACATGTTTGTGTATAACATACACACACAGACTTTGGAGTTGATGCAATACACAGAGAATACTGTACACATGGATGTACTTAATTATGCAGTGAGCCCATTTTATCCTATGTAATTTGACGAAGGCAAAATAGGCAAAATATCCCATCAGTAAATAGTCTCCTAGTTTAATGACATTGACGATGGTACTGGCAGGGTATATGTCCTCTTCCCCAATGTAGTGCAATCCTGGAGTTGGTAAACATAGTTGCGCTGGTGTGGATGGCACAGCCCTCCCCTTTGGAGTGTGTGGGGTGGCATAGAACTGCACATAGTGTGATTGGCAACTACTTAACCTCTTAACATAAACTGTACAGTATTACAGCAGACTAAGCGGGGGATACACACAACAATAACCACAATGAGGGTGGCTGTGCCCACAACATCCACACTCAACTATATATACCAACTCCAGTATCGCTGTACAGCTGTATAGTGGGGAAGAGGGCATTTTCACATCTTCTACTAGTTTTGATGGAATGAATTTCCACAAGATGATTCCTTTGAAATGTTAGCATTTGCCAGTCAGTTCTTGGACTGGCACATATATTTTCTGCAAATTGAAGTAGATCCCTTCACATGCACACACACTTACTTGGCAACACTGAGAGTAGAACCCCTACCTAGGTACATATTGCTACTACTCTGTTTGGCCTTAATTGCACACACCACAAAGATTTTTGGATGAGGTGTGTCCTGAGTTTCTTGTTAAGTGAAGAACATCACCAGGCCTTCTACAGTATGGTAATGGGGGATGTACTGGGTGTTAATAAACAATACATAGTATGACATACTGTCATATACACATTGACATGCACATAACAGTCATAGACACATCTGAAAGACCTGGGTATATCAGTGCTAACTACCTTGTCAGTGAATCCATTCTGCTACAGATAAAATGCACACAGCACATGCATCATTGGCCTGGATAGTGAAATCATTTGCCTGTATGGTTGATGGTGACAGTGGTCCTCATACAGTGGACCTTGGGACATGTACTGGGGGTACCATGGTGTAAAGACAGTATACCCAGCACTCACACCCCACATTGAATATTTTACTCACTGAAACCCATTATAATACTCTGATATACACACAATCACACATTCACCAGGACTGCAATAAAACCCCTTGTCTATCTCATCATTGCTACTGCATGGATATGCATTTTTTGCACATGCCACAGGGATAGTAGGAGGATGGCTTATCATGGCTCTCCTAATGTCAGCAACATCACTATCCCTTATACTGTATGGCAAGGTGTATTGTATTTGGAGAATGTATTTCATTTGGTCGTGCCACCGAAGGGTGATCTGTCAGAATTCTGAACCTAAATGTCGAATCTCGTACACATGAATGCTCATAATGTTGCGTATAACATCAAATTTGAAATTCCCAATCGCACAACTGCCACAACAAGTGCTACCATTGGTCGAGAGGGGCATATAGTAGCCTGGCCGGGGTTCGTTAATCTTGGGTTCGACATCTGCAGCTTAGACATTCTGTGATCTTGGGGTTCTGCATTCGACATGTTTGCTGTCGGACATCGTCTGTTCACACCGATGCATGTATACCTATATATATATATATATATATATATATATATATATATATATATATATATATAAATATGTGTGCGTGTGTGTGTATACATATACATGGGTCCCCTTCACATGATCAACTTTTCACAAAGTCGAAATTCATATGGCTGAGACCATATGATCGACTTTTGAAAAGCCGACCATGGGGAACCGCTATCTCTGTACAGTGCGGAATGGGAAAATTTCCCTCTTCTGCACTGCAGTGCAATCTCAGAGTTCATATATTTAAGTTACAGAGGCTTGCCCCACTGCTAACAGTTTTAAGGTAAGTGCTCATTGTGTTTTTTTGTGTTTATTTTACATGGTCGGCTTTCCAAAAGTCGATCATATGGTATCGGCCATATGAAATTCGACTTTTTGAAAAGTCAACCATGTAAAGTCGACCCATATATACATATATATATATATATATATATATATATATATATATATATATATATATATATATATATATATATATAAAACATATGCCCATAACATGTAGTGGAGTCATACCTCAGCACCAATAGTTACAACATCTTAGTGCAAAGGGATGTAATGTAAGTATTGCAGGTATAAATGTAGAGCGCTGCTACAGTAACCAGAGTTGCATTAACAGACATTTTGTGTGGAAGTCACTTCTGATACTGACATGTATGCCATCAGTTACTGACAGACATCATAAGATCATCATAGTGAAGTACCACACAATTTACAATAATGATCCTATGGAATACAGCAGAGATTTGACCAATAAAAGTGGACAGCCTGACACAATCTGGTCAGTCCAAAGGTATACACAGAACTCCTTTGTGCAAGATGTGGGGACCAAGCCTGACAAAGAGGATGTTGACAGTCATGTGAATGGGGATATCACAAAAATACTGAAATAGATAAGCTCACACAGTTGATGCATTCACACACTCCTGTCTGTCCTAACATTTATTAACCAGAGAAGCCGAGGTCCCAAGCCCACATACTTCCCACTAGTTAATGACATACATCTTTACAGAATCCCACTGCTTTGTCAGAAATATACAACAGTTATGGTGGCCAGGCAACAGTTCATCTGACACATATCTGGACATAACATCAAACTAGGTAAATACAATGAGTTGCTAGACATGTCACAAAGCACTGTACAAACTACAGGCAGACTGCCACAATACTGTCCCAAGCTTCCTCTATGGGGGAATACACATGCACTTGCAGATTTAGCAGGCACTATAGGCATGCAACAGCATGGAGTCACAGACACCTGTGTGAAAGTGCATACCCACAACCAATCTGAACACAGTCACAGTCACATTATGGTAAGCCTAACTAATATTACAGTATATAGACTGTGTGAACAAAACCATCCTCATATGTGCCACTCACACTCTAACCCTACATATACTGGGCCAATACACAGTGTAGTCTGATGCCTGACTGTGGTATGGGACATTTGTCAGTCTGGCCCTACAAACATGTACGCTGATAGGGTACCATAAATTGGAGCAGCATGCAACATCAGCTAGAAAGGGACAAAGAACAATGACATCTATCACAGTCTGTACACAGGCCAAGTAACATATTCACAATAAAACCTTTGTCAACAATCACCATAAGTACATAGACCTCACTACTGTACACACTACAACAGAATGTCCAGGTTTTGTCCTCAAATATAAGCCCTACTATACAGAACATGTCTAGCAGTCTGATATCTCACTGGCTTGTTATCAGGTATGATGTCAGTAAATAATGATGTACTGTACATATGCACCTCTTACTGCATGACATCTGGACCAAGGGTGACAGACTTGGGGGATAGAGGCACAAACACAGGGCCAATATTGACATATTGCTCTGATAAACTAAGAAAGTTCCTGGTGTAACAGGGTTTGTTGTAACATATCTCTTCTGAGGGATATGAAGTCAGTAACTCACATGGATGTCACCATGTAATGACTGTAATCATCAGAGTATGCTACTGCATTTCTAAAGATAGGAAATGTGTGAGTAACACACCACATGTAAGACTCTAAACTCTGGCCAGTCTGCAGATAGCCCTACAGGTGAGAGTTTCCTCAACCACATAACACTGTCATGCCAGACTTTAAATCATGTAGAACAGCCATATCCACGCAAACCCTGTTAAATCAACATTACTTCAAATGTAGATCAGCAATACTTACATTCTGTCCCCATGTCTGGAATACCCCCCTCCTGTTTTTTGTCTGTCTCCACAGTGTATGTTGTAAGAGGTATTTCCAACTACCCTCTGTGATGCTGTTTGCCAAACACCCACATGAAGTCCTGCTCACAGTGAAGGAAAAGGGCCAACACCAACATGAAGTGCTTAGTTATAGGATTGTGTTTCCATGCAATTGGCTATAGGAATGATACCACAGCTGATCCATGTGCAATCAGCTAGTGGGGGACTGCAATTCATGCACAGGCCATCAGCTGATCATGAGCATCACTTACAAAACTCAAGCTGCTGCCTAAGCAAAATAGATGTACTTTTTCCACATCCACCAGAGATGGAGAGAGAGAGAGAGAGAGAGAGACAAAGACAAAGTAAGAAAGGAAGGTAGTAAGAGAGTAAGAGAGTAAGAACCAAGCATGTTTGTGTATGATCCATGGGTGGAGAGTGGTATCTGGGTATTATAACGGTTGCCTATATTGTTTACTAATCCATACTGTCACAGTAATTGCACATGGCTTTACACATTTATGGCTGAGGATTGTCTACAACAACCTCTACAGTGTTTGAAAACTGTTGGCTTTGTAATGTGGACAATGGGGCATATAGGTCCTCAATATAATGATGTAGCAAAACCAACACTGCAATGGATCCTGTCATTACACAATCACCTGGACATCCACACAGAATACTGATGACACACACAAACACACACTTACCAGTACTGAGTTTCAAACCCCTACCTAACTATGTATTGCTATTACAGTGTTTTGCAGTTATTGCATGTGCCACAGAGTTTAAATGCTGGCGGTTTCTCCAAAGGTATCTTTGAAGGTGAGTGACATCAGCAACAGTGCTAAAGGAGGGATAAGGGAAGTGTAGTAAGTGTGAATGTCCACAAAACAGGTATTAAAAAACATACACACACATTATCACAGTTTGCAGGATCAGGAATAGAACTCCTACCTAACTAGTTTGCTACACTACAGTATTATGCAGGTATCTCCAGTGCTACAGAGCTTATATGCCTGCTACATGACCAAAGAATTATTTCAAGGTGACTGACATCATCAGGCAGGGTAAAGTAGGGCAATGGAATGTGTAGTGGTTATGAATGGCTTCAAAATCATTTATCTCCACACATACACACACACACACACACACACACACACACACGCACACACACACACACACACACACACACACACACACACACACACACACACACACACACACACTTGCCTGTACTGAGATGCATAGGTTCATTGCTTCACAGGTGTGTAGTAGGTGAATGGGCCTGAAGGCTGTACAAGGCTAGGCAAAGGGAATACCTTGGAATCAAGTCACATGACAATGGGCTCCAATGTGGCTCAGAGGTGTAGTCCCTGGAGTGGTCCCCACAGGTAGGTATTGTATTCACCATGCACTCATCTGGGTTAGTATTGTGGGTGGCCAGTGATGTGCATTGCCTCCGATGTATGTAATCTACATTCCATAACATGGACAGTGTCTGGGTTATGCACATGTCCAACATGCATGTTCTTCGATATGTGGAAGTGTACTTGAGGTCTCTGGGGCATTTTGTGTGTGCAGATTGTTATCTTCTGATGTAGCATTCCTGACCTTATTTGGGGAGACCTGGCTATGGAACTGAGGTCATGATTGCACCTACATTGACAGCATGATACAGGTATTCAGTGGAATTAGTGGCATCTGTCCATACAGGGCATGGTTATAAGGCATGGTATTTCCTTTATGGGTTACATTTGCAGACTCTACAGTTGTTGCAGGCATCCAGTGGGGAACATAGCAAAAGGAAAACTGTAAGCATTTATTTGCCTGCAGTAGGGATGCAACAGGATGCCATGTCATTTTACTTGCTGGATAACACACAGTCAGGAGATGCAACACATCACAGTACTTTCTGATGTCAGTGGCACTGGTGTGGTCAGCAGGCATGTAGTTCACTGCAATTACACCATGGTTACTGTCTGTGAGGCAATATGCAGGGAACTACCAATATAATGGTTGTTGCCTAGCCAAGTGTGTTTGTGTATGTGACATGGGTGGAGAGTGTTCCCTGAGTAATACAAGGGTTGCTTATATTGTTCACCAATCCATAATGTCACATGTAGGACTATGGATTGTCTACACCAGCCTCTCTGGTGTTTGACATCTGCATCTGTTGACCTTGTAAGGTGGACATTGGGATATATACTAGGTCCTCAATATAATAATTTAGCAAAACCCACCCCTAATGTATCCTGTTATTACAGGATCTCAGCAACCTCCACACAGGATACTGAGGACACACGCACACTTACCAGTACTGAGATTCAAGCCCCTACCTAACTATGTATTGTTACTACAATGTACCACATTTATCACATGCACCATAGAGCTTATTGGATGGCTGTTGTCCCAAGGTACTTCTTAGGTGAGGAAAATCACCAGCCCTTGTAAATACTGACACTGGGTGATGTAGTGGGTGAGAGATCCCAAAAATAATTTTACCCTAAACACACATTTACTAGGGGTGAGGTTCAAACCTCCATCGGACAATCTTTAAGGATTATTATGCTACACATTTACCACATGCACCACTGACCTGACATATTTTAGGGTTGGCAACAGGTACTTCTAAGGTGGATGATATCTGCAGGACTGCTAAAGTCAGGCTCTGAGATGTGTACTGGGTGTAAATGGGGCCAAAAACTTTGAGGTACACACATAAACACTTGCCACAGATGAGATTCAAACCCATAACTGTACAGTTATTGTTACTACATTGTTTCGCATTTATGGCACATGCCACGGAGCTTAGAGGGACATATTTTGTCCACAGGGTTATTTCAAGGTGACAGACATCAGCAGGCTTGCTAAAGTAGGGAAATGGGAGGTGTAGTGACTGTGAATGGCCACAAAAGCATTAATCGCTACACATGCACACAAAGTTTCCCAGGTGCTATGTCTAGGATTAGAACACCTACCTAACTAGTAAGTTATACTATAGCATTACACAGTTATTGCATGCACCATGGAGCTTACAGGACTGGCCTTTGTCCAAAGGGGTATTTCAAGGTGACTGACATCATCAGGCTTGCTAAAGTAGGGCAATGGGAGGTGTAGTGACTGTGAATGGCCTCAAAATCATAAACCTCTACACACAGAGTTTCACAGTTGCCATGTCTGAGATTAGAACTCATATCTAACTAGTATGTTACACTATAGCATTACACAGTTATCGCAAGCACCACGGAAATTATGAGTGTAAGAATTGGCCAGAGGGTTATTTCGAGGTGACTGACATCAGCATAAGTACTAACATGAACTATGGGAAGTGAAGTGTGGGTGAATGGGCCATAAATCATTCCTCCGGAAACACACATACGCACAACACTCAGTCACACACAACTTTACATTTGCAGGACTGGGTATACAAATGCTAGATGAATACTGATTTGTACTATCATGTTACACAGTTATCACAAGCACCACAGACACTATAGGGCTGAGGACTACCAAAAGCAAATATCTACAGTGATTGACATCTGCACATCTGACCTATTATAGTGTGTTGGCCTTGGATATGTGTGAGTATTCCTATACAATGTGTGTGCAAAGCATGAATGGTGTGCAATGTGGTGTGTGTGCACTGATATCTGTAACTGTCAGATATGTATAGTCCACTGTTGTTGTCAGACATGGGCTTCATTTCTCTATGTGTAGGAGCATTCCCAGTATGAACTTATGTATTGAGTGTGTGAATCCATTCCAGGTAAGTTGTACTCTGGTGCAGGATTTTGTGTTCTACAGCTACAGCTAGCAACCTGTTTCTGCAGGATATCTGTAGATAGGTTGACAATATGGAGTCACAATGGGCGAAAGATAGTGGGATACTGAAACTATTGTGTCTGTGCTGCTTGTGTTACATGGTTGGTATTATCAGAGATATTCAGACATGTGTACTGTTTTACACCATGATGTAATCATCAACTACTGACAGATATACTTATTTGCTCACAAAGAAGCTGTGTCCAGTATTGTGGTCTGCAGCCTACAAATTCTTGCACACTCATGCCATTCTGGAGGGGTAGCTGCAGACACTTGCTAATGGGTCTGTTTAAATGGTCCAGCACCTTGGTACTGTGGTGGCTGAGAATCCCCTGCCTGTACATCTATCAACATAACAGAATGGCCATATCCTGCTGTGGCCATACCTCTCTGCTGTACAGATTCACCCAGGTTACCCAGAGGCAGGGCTCATATTTCTGGTCAGTTCCCCTTTGCATTTTGGTTTATGAACAGGTTTGTAGCATCCATTACTGGGTTTGCAGGCAGAGGTAGTATGGGCACATGTCAGAGTTTCAGACTTCACATACTCCATGGTGTCCATGCTTCTACACCCCCTACTCTGTTATTCCACCTCTTCCTAACATTATGCAAGTGATATCTGAGAAGTATCCCTATAGTTGTCCCTTCATCCCAGCTGTAGTTAGGGGCTGGTCCACAGTTCATGCAGTAGGACATGGTGGGCATGCTACTGGGATTTGTCGACATGGCCTTGCATCTGTGTTCTGTGGAATGTGTTATGTTGTTTGTTGGGACCCCATGAGATAACATACATTGGCAGCATGGGTGAGGCACACGCCTTTGACAGAGGACTGTAGGCATTTGGTAGTGATGCAGGCCATCTGTAGCAGGACAGTGCATTCTGTCAATCCTACAGTCCCAGGCTGTGAGGCACTGGATTCCCCTGGGGTGAAAGGGTAAGTGTGTGAGGTGTTAATGGCAATAGTTTCTGTCCATATTAATCCACTGTTCTGGATGCTGGCAGGGTGCTGCTTACAGCTAGGGACATACCTGCATGGGACACCTCTTCAGGATGCTGCATTCTGTGGGTATTCCCATACAGAAGTGGGGGTCATACTGTACTCATTCCCAACAGCAGGGATATGACCTGTGATAAACCTGTGGCTGATGATGGGATGAGCTGAATGCATGTGTGATATGGAAGCTTCTTGCAGCTGACTCACAGATATACCTGGGACATCCCCTTATGCTGCCTTGTGCAGGGACAAAGGAAGTCTCTCATTACTTCAAAACTGTGCCTTTTGTAGTCTGCCAATGTTTGGCTAGACTACGTTAGTATTCCATACTACACAAATAACTAATGTGCTGCTAACCTGTATTTACAATTCCAAAGGTGTGTGCAGTTGACAGTTACATTTTATGTACACTGTCTAGGGTACTTCCACCTGTGTACTGTGTTTATGTATGAGCCCATATTCATGGCATGTCCACCTTTCAGATGGTGACAGTTATTGACATCTGAACAATGAGTATGGATGACTGCTGAAATGGGTTTTGCTGGGATGCATTGTGATTGGCACTGCAGTTGTCAGAACATACCCTCCATCATTACATCCCGACCAGTTCCACACAATATACAACACACAACAACCTAACACACAGAGCCCTGCATATTATACAAATGCAACAATCTATCCTGTAAATTGGGTCAGCTCTGGTAATCTGTGCTCCACTGTTATTAAACACACATGTACATGTTACTGCATTTCTACATAGGATTGTGGGGGGTGGGGGGGGCACACCTGACAACTGTAAACATTTGCTATGACTGAATGGCTATTTCAGGTACTCTGTTGGCTTCCATTTCGTTTTGTATTCTGACCTATCATGCAGACTAGAGGCATATCTGTAGAGTACAGATCTTAGATTTTATTGACCTATATTTCAGTTTCAGACTTCTTACCTTCAGAACTAACATACAGCTGCCTGACCTGTTGTAGTCTGTCTGTGTAGGTCTGAAGGGAAGCTGCTCTCCATTGCCATTTATTGGAGGCCTTAGCATTGCCTTTCTTTATGGCCATCTACATCTGTCCTGTTGGCTGAGGCTGATGTTGGGTATGTGAGCCTCAATGACATGCATGTGTGTGTCCTATGGACACACATTTGAGCCACCACATGTACTTCAGTGTGAACTCCAATATGCTTACAGCATGCATGACACTCCCCCTTATGAGGTTGCTGCACCTACATGGTTGGGTGCAAGCTAACAGTGAAAGTAAATCTGTGGTTCAGTATCAATCCCCTAATTTGCATATAACTGACTGCTAATGAATGGTTACAAAACTGACACTCAACCTTCCCCCTTAGCAATCACTATTCCATGATATTGTAGTCTTATGCATGCCATTGACTATTACGGCAGAATGCTGATTTTGGTTTAAAAGCTTATTTCCAACTTTTTTTTTATTTTTGGGCTGATACCATTTGCGCACCTCTGCTCTACTCTTAAACTGTCAAAATCGGCCAAAAAAAAAAAAACTTATTTTTTATAATTTTAAACTGCCAAAATCAGCCCAAAAAAATAAATAAAAGTTATTTTTTATAATTTTGCAACTATTTACCACACCAATGGCCTTATATTTGGCCATTGGCATGCCTACTACATTGAATACATGCTTTCTTTGGAGCTGTCATGCCTCCATTTTGTAATTTGCAGAAATCTATTTGGTTAGCAGCCGAATACATTTCTGCAGGTTACACTATTCCTGCACAGATGCCTGCCTGCTTCCTGGATCACTAATTCACCTTATTTGCATGGTTTTCACCTGCAAATAGGGTAATTAGCATACAGGAGCTGTGTCCATGCAGGAATAGTGTAAGAGCGCTCGTGCACGTCCTGGGAGCTATTTCCTGAATCACTCGTCGGCCATATTGCATGCAGCAGCTCTTGCACTATTCCTGCACGCCATGCAGAGCTTGCTGAATCCTGGGGACTGAGTTGGTAAAAGAGCTATTGTTTAAAAATTGGAGCATTATTAAAGAAGGCCATTCTATTAAAATCAAAGTGGGTGATAGACCTATTATCACTTGCAAGAGAGGCCCTAAACTTAAAAGTTAATGGAATTTACTAACAAAAATATTTTAATACTAATTCTTGTATGAATAAATGTGGGAACTGTTCTCTCTGTAAACATATTCTTGTGGGTGATATAGTTGAAATTAATGGTCAACAGTTAAAGATAAGTGGTAGGTACAACTGTAACACCACTGGAGCTATACATGGAGTCCTCGGTCAACTATGTCCTGTATATTATATGTTGGAAAAACTGAAAGGAAACTTGGGGTTAGGATGTTTGAGCATTTATATGAGATTCAAAAGAAAAACATGTCAACTGCTTTATGCAAACATATTATCGAGTTTCCAGGGCATAATTTTAAGCTTATCATCATTGAAAAGGTGGATCGAAATATTAGGGCTAGACCTTGAGCTTTACATCTGAAAATACGTGAACTGTTTTGGATTTTGCATTTAAATGCAATGGTATGGCCAGGCTTAAATGATTTGGTATCCAATTAAAAGCTCTAGTTAGATTAATATTTAATTGTTCATGTTGATTGAATTCAACATTTTTTTTACATTTTGGGAGTGTGATTTTATGTATGCTTGAGTTTTCAGTTAAAAGTTTATTTTTTCTTTAAAGGTTCTATATATAGTTAATTAGTTTATTGGATGGATTTGCAATTAGCATCATGTGTTTTTTCTTATTTAAAGAATGTGATTTTGTTCAATGTCATCTGATGAATTATCAGACTATTTGGGAGAGACAAAAGCTCTTATTGTTATTTTTAATAAAATGTGTAGCCATTTTGTAATCATTTTATGGTTCATTTCATTGTTTCTTTTGTGGTTAAATAGTGTGTTTCATCATTCGTTTGGTTGCAATGTCTTCAGTTAAAGCCACTGGTTCCTAACAGTAGTTTTCTCATATGTACTTGAATGAACTAACTACCTCAGTGGGAAATCTTACTTTATTGTTTCAACAACTCTCCCAAAGATTGGAAAAGTTTACTTTTGGCACATCACAATATGGTGGAACTGCCTCCACAATTCCACTAGGGCAACAGACTCCTAGAATGGCTGACGCTGCTACCATGGGTATTACTGTATCTGCTGCAGTTACCAATTCTAATGCACCTCTGGCACAACAATTTGTTATAAGTGAATAGATTAATCAGAAGAAATATTTTGTTAGGAACATCACAGATACACAAAAATATGCTTCTTAGAAAGAGCATTTGGATAAATTTCATTACAAACTTTTAAAGGCATGCATATAACAAGTGGAAAATGTGTACCTTTTTGAATCCATTAAAATATGTAAAGTGCCAAAGGGTCTCAGGACCTGAAAATATCCCACCTGGTTGATTAAGGACACACCCCTTCATAAGGAATTATTGTATCTTTTTGACAAACAGGAGTGTGAGTATATGGATGTTCTTGTGAGGCATAATTATAAACTTATTGATGTTTTGGAGGAAGATGTTGAAGGTTTGGGCACTATTACTACTACTGATCTACTATTTGATCAGTTTAAAGTAGATTACACAAGTGTTTTTCTAACATTGACAATACTATTAATAAGACTAAAGCAAGGAAAGCAAAAAAGCTTGAACATGATATTCACAATTATTCGTATAATCTGGCCTATCCAACTCCTCCTCATTCACAACAATGGGGAAGTAAGCATGGGTTATCTATGCTAGTTGCCCATTTATCATCCAATTGTGAGTATCCAAATGCAGTTGTCAGTGGAGAACCTAGTGAGTCCCACCCTTTAGATCTCCCACTTATACATCAATCAGAGTGGATAATATAAAAATATCAAATTCATGGCAATCAATGGGAGGATCAAAACAGGACCACACCTGTACATCACTGCTCTGTGGTACAGCAATGGAAGAATGCGAGAACAACTTGGAATCAGAGATAGATGGACATTCAATATTAGAACATGCATCAGCAATAAGTGTTTGTAAAATTGTAAATAATTCCATCAGTGATTTTTGAATTTAAAACTTTAGCTCAGAAATCTTGATCAATCTGTTGCAGACCTATTTTCTAGGGGGCTCACATTTGTTCCAACTTGAGTGGATGTAGCATCTTTACATATGGATTTTAAACTTTTTATTAGGAAGCTCAATTTAATGATTTTATTTAAGGACATTAATCCAACCAATACATCGGCACTTTGTACTGCGAGCATTTGTAACCCACCATTACCTTCAATGCTCCTGTTTTTTTAAAAAGGTTTGTGAATTAGACACAAGATTTTTAATTAATCAAAAGTTTTCATGTTATGATTATACTTGAGTAAAAAAAAATGAGATTTGTTAAGATATATTAAAAATTTGAACATTAGATTTATGCAACCTAATTTGGGGGGGATGGTTGGTTGTCATGGACCATCAAGATTATATTAATAGATTTTATGTTTCTTTGTTTAATGACACATATAGTCAAGTGTCGCAAAATTAGTTGAATATTGCTTATAGTAGGATTAAAGTGCAGTTAAGAGATGTGTTACTTGAGCAACACATTTCTTTGGATGAATTCAAATTCTTAAGCCTGACTTACCCTATGATTCCCACTATTTTTGGTCTACCAAAAATCCGTAAGGATTTATATGATGACCTATGTGCCCACTTGTTGATGCTCATAATTCCATCATAGCAACTTGTCAAATTTTTGGATTCTCAGTTGAAAAGTTATGTATTTGATGACCCACATATTTGCATAGAGTCAAGGGATTTTATGAAGAAATGTAGCTTTTTGAAATTTAGTGACAATTTTATTTTTCTCACAATGGATGTGAAACAGCTTTATTCAATCATCCCACATGCTATAGGCTTATATTCACTGACTATCTTTTCAAGAGGGAATATATCACAAGACAGAATTAAAGAATTGCAACAAATTGTTCATAAAAACATTTACTTTCTATTTGAAAAGCAATATTTCTTACAGGTTAAAGGTATTGCCATGGGCGCTGCATGTAGATTTTTGTTTGCTAATATAGTCATGTTGGAATGGGATG
The DNA here is from genome assembly GCF_019279795.1 of Protopterus annectens. Classification (NCBI taxonomy): domain Eukaryota; kingdom Metazoa; phylum Chordata; order Ceratodontiformes; family Protopteridae; genus Protopterus; species Protopterus annectens. The sequence goes on from NC_056745.1 coordinate 354,360,567, forward strand.
ATAGATACTTATTTAAACATGAGATGTTTAAAGATTGTGAGTTATATGTAAGATACCAGGTTGATATTTTTATTGTATTGAAACAAGACAAAAAAATGGTAGCTGATTTTTTTGGACTATCTGAATGGCACCACCGATTTTTTAAAATTTTCATTTGAAATAGGTGAAAATGAAATTAATTATTTAGATGCAACTTTGTGTAAGGATATTTTTAATAAGTGATATGTATCCAACATTTTTGGGAAACCTACCTATTCCAATAGCTTTTTACATTTCACTAGCTCCCATCCCTTAATGCTGAAAAAATCAATTGTTAAAGGACAGTTTGTGAAGGTGACACATATGACATCTCTTTTTGAAGACTTTATAACAGAATGTGAAGTGTTAAGGTCTATGTGTATTAGGAGAGTTCACCTGCTATGTTTTGTGGATGGTCTTATGAGTGTAATTGTTACTAAGAGGTGTAATAAATACTTTTCACATATACTTTCTCATTTGTGTGGTAACAATTGTCAAGATCTGCCTGTCAAGGACAAAAGGGATAAGGTGAATTCTAATATTTCTTTTATTACTACCCTTACTTTAGATAGTGAGTTAGTAGAAGAGCTAATTTTTAAAAATTGGAGCATTATTATGGAAGACCATTCTGCTAAAAACAAAGTGGGTGGCAGACTTATTATCACTTACAAGAGAGGCAACTTAAAAGTGTTTTGGAATTTACTAACACAAAATACTCTAATACTAACTCTTGTATGAGTAAATGCGGGAACTGTTCTCTCTGTAAACATATTCTCATGGGTGATATAGTTGTAATTAAGGGTCAACAGTTAACGATGAATGGTAGGTACAATTTTAACACCACTGAACTTATATATGGAGTCAACTATGTCATGTATATAGGTTCATAAGTTCATAGGTTCATACTAGGCTATCTGCCCTAGGGCCTTTATAAGCCTAGCCAGAGTGTGTTTGGCTTTCACCACCCATTTTAAATGAATTTTGCTATGCCCATTTTCGAGGTTAGTATACTGTGCCTCTGTCTAACAGTGACACAGAAGTGATACCCGGGGTAAACCTACGATCTCCCATCCACTCATCAAGATTAGTCTTGAAGAGAGTCAATGAGAGACTCTGCCTAACCTGGACTGGGATTTTATTCCAGAGTGAAGGGAGCCTCTGGGTTATGAATCTGTCCCTCCAGCATGTCCTATTTATTTCAGTGCTGAGGTTCAAGTCTCTCAAGTGCATAGCTCGATGGGATTTGGATTTTCTGAGGTGCAGCATGTCCATTAATTCCAGGTTGGACATGGCTTTATACGTCAGGCACAGATCGCCTCTGAGCAGGCGGTATGCCACTGAGTAGAGCTGGAGTTTCTTTAACTGGGCAGCATATGGCATCTGTTTGAGCCCCTTGATCCTCTTGTTGAGGTACTTTTGGGGTCTTTCCAGTTGCTGCAGGTGTCTGGTAAGGTACATCCCAAAAGGGGCATTGTACTCAATTATGGGCCTGATGAGGGATGAGTAAAGAGGCACGATAACCTTCCCTGATCTAGATGTGAATCCCTTCATGGTTAGGTGGGCTATATAAAATGTTTTTCTAACCACTTTGGCGACGTGGTTTTCAAATGAGAGATTGCTATCAACTTGGGTCCCCAGGTCCCTAATTACTTCTTCCGTACTTAATGGATTACCACCTATGTGGTAATTTGTGGGCACTTTATTTTTGCCAAAGGGGATGACTGTACACTTTTTGGCGTTTAGCTTGAGGCCATGGCTCTGGCACCAGTTGTCTGTTTCTATGAGGCCCTTTTGTAGGATGCTTGTGTTGGCTGGAGAGTCAATTATGGTGCCTAATTTGCAGTCATCTGCGAACTTGGTCAGCCACAGTCCTTCCATGTTGGCCTGTACCTCCAAGAAATATATACTGAACAAGAGAGGTCCCAGGACTGAGCTTTGTGGGATGCCACTTGTAACTGGTTTGGAGTCTGACATGGCTCCAGCAATTCTAACCATGTGGGTTCTGTCCTTGAGCCAGTTTGCAACCCATCTAGTGACATAGGGGTTTATATTTAAGCTGGTGAGCTTATCTATAATGCCCGAGTGGGGTATTGTATCGAAGGCTTTTGCGAGGTCTAGGTAGGCTGTGTGGACCACCTTCCCCTTGACAATGGCCTTGGTGACTGTTTCAAAGAAATTGATCATGTTTAAGAGGCAGGATCTGCCCTTAACAAAGCCAAACTGGGTAGGATCCAGTGTCTGTAGGTCCCCAATATTTTTATTTATGAGGTCCATGATGATCCTTTCCATAACTTTGCAGATCAAGCTAGTCAGGCTTATGGGGTGATAGTTTCCAGGATCCGTTGAGGCACCACATTTGTGGAGAGGGACCACTGTTGCTGTATGCCACTCTTTGGGTACATATCCTGTAGTAAGGCTGAGATTGAACAGTAGTTTTATGTTTGGGTTTAGCTCTTCTTGGAGTTCATGTAGGCGCAGCCGGGACACTGTCTGGTCCCATTGATGCTGTGTTTTTTGCTTTGGAGAGGGCGGCTCTTACCTGAGCATCTGAGATGTCAGGGGGGCAGCACTCTGCTGGGATAGATATTTGCCCTTTTGGTGGGGTGGGGGGGAGAAGTTTGCGCTGAACCTGTCAGCTAGGATGTTGGCAATGTCTGTGGGTTCGGTGTATTTTTTGTCATTTTGGACTAATTCTGAGCATATCTGGGAATTCCCACCCAGGTTCCTAACATAACTAAAGAAAGTGTTGAAATCACCATGAAATGAACAGGAATCCGTGCTGAAATATCCAATCTTTTATTGAACAGTAAAAACAGAAGATGAGCGCTTTCACGTGCCACCTGCACGCTTCTTCAGATCTAACATTATAAATTTACAAAGGCTTTATATATCTAAATCAATTGTCTTAATTGAACTAATAAAACAATTTAGAATATAAAATCCTTTAGCACCCTGCACTAAGGAAATTTAAAGTGCTAGTGCACGTTTATCAAAATGACTCTACAAACAACTTATGGTCTATAGACAATGACTGAAACATGCTCATCCAGAATGATTACATCATGACAAATAAAAATTAAAACTTTAAATTTCCTTAGTGCAGGGTGCTAAGGATTTTATATTCTAAATTGTTTTATTAGTTCAATTAAGACAATTGATTTAGATATATAAAGCCTTTGTAAATTTATAATGTTAGATCTGAAGAAGCGTGCAGGTGGCACGTGAAAGCGCTCATCTTCTGTTTTTACTGTTCAATAAAAGATTGGATATTTCAGCATGGATTCCTGTTCGTTCATGGTGATTTCAACAGTTTTTTTTGCTTCAGCTTGTTTCCTTCTCCATTTGACTGTTGATTCCTTAGGAGGCTCGTGGTATTTTTTAATTCACATTCATTCCTGTTTTTATATCATGACCTCCACATGATGGAACCGGTGAATCTAGAACTTGATTATAACCCAGAGTCGAGGGTTAATGGTATGAGACTGGACAATTTCATTCCTCAAAAAGATAATCCTTTATTGGCTCTGAATTTTTCTGAACCGGTAAGCACTAGAGCTATGTCTAATAACAATGAAAATACAGCAGAATTTAACAACTTAACGAGGGAATTAGAGAATGACTTATATAAATTACAGCGTTATTCTTGGCAGAGGAAACATTTAGAAGCATGCTTGCACTTTCGGGTAATACCGAGGGGCATGCGGGTGTTGTGCATGCCAACATATGGTGAGCAACATCCTGTCTTGCTCAAACAATGGCAGGACCTGAATATAGATCTGGGTTTTAAATATATTAATTTGTTCTTGGAATATTTTGGTCCTTTAGAGTTAGAACTACAGAAACGTATTGACTCTTTATATAAAGTCATCTGTGAGCGATTCAAGACTGATTTCTGTATTCGGAGATTGAACAACATTTCAACCCAGATCAATATGTACAGCGACAAGCTTCAACTTGTCAAACAGCGGAAGCTTTTAAGGGATCATAGTGATTTCACATCAGGCCATATTTTTGTTTGGCCGAGAACTTCAGGGGGAAATGTTCCCCACATTCATCATATGGAGCCCATGCATTTTCCTGTCAATGATCCTATACCTTTGCCAACAGTTGATACAGATGGAGTTCATGGGTATAGGAATACACGTGTTGCTACTGATCAGCCCACCCTACCTGTAGCTGATGTCAACAATGCGACTTCGCTAGGAACACCGCCACCAAATCAACAAGCGCTTCATGTTCCAGGTGATGAGTTGCGATTAGGAGCGGTCAAGAGAACTGTTAATGCTAACCCCCATTGTGGACAAACAATCTTCTCCTTTTCCAATCAAACAATCCAGGTTTGCGAGAGAGAGGTCCCACAGCAGGGGCCCGAAGAAATGAAAACATTCGCAGGCGAGGTATGGCCAAAAGAGAACAGCATGGAATTGAACAGTTTGGTCTTTAATTACTCTAGCCACAGTTTATCTGATTCTGATATTTCATTACTGAATAAAGGCATGGGGTTTATTCTGTCTCAGCCTAGTAAGTTGAATGAGACTTTTCTTGACCTTAGGTTATTTGGGGGCAATGTTGCGTTAAGAATGTACTTTAAGAACAGTGAAGACCTTTATAATAATGCTTTATCTTCTCAGCTGTTTAAACGTGAAAGTATTTTTACACCCATGTTACCTTCTGCTGTCGAGTGCTTCATAAAGCTCTGTGAAAGAGACTTTTATTCACATTTTTCCACTGGTAACAAAAGGAATAGGTTTTATAATTTGAGTAATACAGAATTTGTCTCCTTGCAAACTCTACGAATGAATGACAATATAATTATTAAGTCAGCTGATAAGGGTGGGGGGGTTGTTTTACTTGACTCAAGTGATTATGTTGCGAACGTGGAAATATTACTGGAGGATGCCAGCACATACAAAGCATTGCTGGTTAGTGATGTTGATGTCATAGTGAGAAACATTCATGATAGCTTGTATGATATGCTAATGTGCAGACAAATAAGTGGAGAAGTTTATGAGTTCCTCCATATTGAGAACCCCTTAATTCCATGTCTGAAGGGTTTACCCAGGATTCACAAAAATGTATCCCCCATTCCTATTTGCCCGATTGTCTCTGGCAGAGGTTGGGCCACTTCTAAAATTTCCATTTTTTTAGAGAAACGATGAAGACCAATAGTTGATACCATACCTACAATACTTAAGGACACGTACCAGTTGTTAAATGATATTGAACATCTACAATATGATTCCCTTGAGAGGGAAAATTTTTTGTTAGTAACACTTGACGTCAGAAATCTATTCACTTGTATACCTAATGATTATGGTATACAAGCCATTAGAGAAGTGATTGTCAGTGAGACTACTTTCAGTGTTGACAGACAAATTTTAGTATGTCAACTATTAGAACTGGTATTATATAACAACATCTTTTTGTTCAATAAGAAATATTATTTACAGCTATGGGGTGTCGCCATGGGCACCCCATGTGCTAATACATACGCCAACTTGGTCATGTTCTTTTGGGAGAAGCAGCATTTGTTCAATAGTGTATGGTTTAACAGAGTTAAGCTATATAGGAGATTTGTAGATGACGTTATTATTTTATGGCAAGGGACCCGTTTAGAGTTCCAAGCTTTTTTATATTATCTTGAGTCTACCACAAAGTTTTTGAGGTTCATAGCTGAATACTCAGATGATAATATCAGTTTCTTAGATGTCAATCTTATGTATAATAATTACAATAGATTAGTTTCGAATTTATACAGGAAACCATGCTGGAAAAACACTTTATTATGTTACAATAGTATGCATCCCAGACATATCTTTCCGGGCATTATTAAAAGCCAATTTATTAGATTGACTAGATTATGTAGAGACAATGCTAGTTTGTTGAAGGAGGCTGATGACATGGAACAATTATTTTTAAACAGGGGATATGCTCATAGTTTGGTTAGATCTATAAAAAACACAACCCTAGGATTGCTTGATTCTGTTACTGAATATACAGAGGGTTTAAATAATAACATCCAACAGTCTCAGTACATCTCACATTCTTCACAGTATAGATCCTGTATTAATAATAAGTTGAGATATACGATGAAATATACCAATGATGTTATAGAACTTAAGAAAATTATTGGCAGGCATTGGAATGTATTGACTATGGATGATTCCATTAGAAGTATAGTGGGTGATAGACCTCGATTTGTATTTAAGAACTGTGATAATCTTAAGCTAATTTTTAGTCGTGATGACAATAAGATCAGACATGTCCTTCGGTTAGACCGACCAGACAAAGGGAGTTTTCCCTGTGGGAGTTGTAACATGTGTCAATATATCACAGTAACACAACGATTTCTACATCCTTCTGTTTTTTTCAAGTTTGAACCCAGATTTTATGCAGATTGTAATACAATGAATCTGATATATTTGGCTATATGTTTGCAATGTGATGCGTTCTATATAGGTCTAAGAAAAAGAAGATTTAAAGAGAGGATCTATAACCACATTTACGACATTAGAAAAAAGAATGAGCAGAACGCCTTAGCCAGACATGTTAATGTATATACTGATCATAGCTTTAGTTTTAGAGTTGTACAAGTGGTTGTACCGAGTCTGAGACAAGGTGATAATGTGAATTACTTGGCCAGACTTAAACTTGAGTGGATTTTTAGGTCAGGGACACATTTACCACCAGGTTTGAACCATTATGTTTCTTTAAAACCTGTGTTAGAAGATAGAGTCCATAGATAGAACCTATTAATTTTTATCCATATATTATGTTTAATATATATAATTATTTTTGACCTTTAGTCATCTGACTATTTTGCTAAGTATGATATTTTGGCTTAAGATGTATTCTGAAGTCATATTTAATAAACATATGTACATAATGTTTTGATTAATACATTTTTATTGCCTATAATGTTTACATCTCAGCATTTAGTTTAGGCTTGTGTATCATGTCTATTTTTATGTTCTATGTCATGAATAAGTCTTTAGTCTTCATGATCTTAGTCATAGTTATTCATAATATCAATATGACATCAGTTTAAGTCATATTAGGATAAATGTCCATCCTGATTTGTACATCATTATATCAGTAGTTTGATATGTTTTTATGCTAGATGTTTTACAATAGTCTTTATATGATTTCTTTTTGGTTTAATATATAAGTGCATATATTTTTTATTTATGCTTGTTAGAATAGTTTTATGATGTTTTAATTTTTATTTGTCATGATGTAATCATTCTGGATGAGCATGTTTCAGTCATTGTCTATAGACCATAAGTTGTTTGTAGAGTCATTTTGATAAACGTGCACTAGCACTTTAAATTTCCTTAGTGCAGGGTGCTAAAGGATTTTATATTCTAAATTGTTTTATTAGTTCAATTAAGACAATTGATTTAGATATATAAAGCCTTTGTAAATTTATAATGTTAGATCTGAAGAAGCGTGCAGGTGGCACGTGAAAGCGCTCATCTTCTGTTTTTACTGTTCAATAAAAGATTGGATATTTCAGCACGGATTCCTGTCATTTCATGGTGATTTCAACAGTTTTTTTTTGCTTCAGCTTGTTTCCTTCTTCGTTTGACTGTTGATTCCTTAGGAGGCTCATGGTATTTTTTAATTCACATAACTAAAGAAAGCCTTGTGATTATCCTTAGTGTACTGTGCAATTTTTCTCTCGAAGCTGGCATTTTATGATGATGATTTTATGAGTGCCCATAGTTTTTTTGTTGATACTGATCAGAGATACCTTCCCTTTTTGGGATTTTGCTCTATCGTGTAGTAGCTTCCTCCTTCTATTGTATAGTTTGTTTATGGTTGGGGTCCACCAGACAGGACGCCTGCCTTTGAAGGATTGGGTCTTGGTTTTATTTGGGATTGCATGATCCATGCATTCCTGAAGGTGTTTATAGAATGCATTTATAAAGGATTCTGCTGTCTGGGCCATATTTTCCACAGGCCCGGGGGCTTTGAAGGATTCCAGCTCAGTTTTGAGGAGTGTGAAATTTGCTTTAGAGAAGTTTTTCACTGTGGTTTTCTGGGCAGAAGGTGGGGGTCGGGATGTGAATATCCAGTAAGATTAGTTTATGGTCTGATCTTACCAGTGAGGGATATACTTCTGGTCTGGAGCATAGATCCCCCATGTTGGTGATGATCAGGTCCAGTATGTTTTCCCCTCTTGTGGGAGTGGTAACAAGTTGTTCCATAGCATTTGAGTTTATAAATTCTAGGAACCTTTGGGCTAGGGTGTTGGAGCTAGAGTAATGCTCCCAGTCTATGTTTGGGTAGTTGAAGTCGCGCAATATAATGGTGTTTGGAGAGACCTTCATATTTTCCAGTGTTCTCAGGAAGGCCAAGTGGGGTTCCTGGGTTTGGAAGGGTGGTCTGTAGCAGGCTATAAACTGGAAGGCAGTTTTACCCACTGTTAGTTGCACATGGATAGTCTCTGATGCTCTGTGCTGTGCCACCAACCTGGAGGTGTGGGTATCTTTGACAAATATTGATACTCCCCCTCCTTTTGTGGTTTGGTCCAAGTTTTGGGGCCAAAAAGCATGGTATGAGGTATAACCTGGTAGTGCTGGGGTGCTCTCGGGAGCCTTGAACCAGGTTTCTGTTACTGCACAGATATCGATATTCTCCATGCTAAGGAGAGTTTTGAGTGTGTGCATCTTGAGGTTTAGACTTCTGACGTTGAGTAGCATTACTCTTAGTTTCTTATCCCTTGTGATACCTATGGAGGTGGGTTTGTCTTTTGAGCCTTGCCTAAAAAAGGCACTATGGGGGTGGCAAGAGCCTTTGCCAATATCCAAAAGCCCAGGGGTGACAGGTGCAAGCCGTCCCTAGTGAAGCATCGTGGCTTGTCGAGCATGTCATCCCAGGCTGACAGGCATTGGATCCCCTTTGAATGACACTAATACTTAAGCCAATTGTTGAAATTTTATATATTATATTGGAAACACTGAAAGAAAACTTTGGGATAGGATGTATGAGCATTTGCATTTTTATTAAACAATAAATGCTTTATGCAAAAATATTATTGAGTTTCCAGGGTATAATTTTAAATTTACCATCATTGAAAAGGTGGATAAAAATATTAGGGGTGGACCTTGGGCTTTACATCTGGAAAGGCGTGAACTGTTTTAGATTTTACATTTAAATGCAGTGGTATGGCCAGGCTTAAATGAGTTGTCATCCATTGGATGCTTATTAAAATTTAAAGCTCTAGTTATATAAATATTTAATTGTTCATGTTCATTGAATTCAATTTTTTAAATATTTTTGGAGTGTTATTTTATGTATCCTTGAGTTTTCAGTTGTGAGTTTATTTTTTTCTTTAAAGGTTCTTTATATGGTTAATTACTTTATTGGGTGGATTTGCAATTAGCATCATGTGATTTTTTTTCTTATGTAAGAAGGTGATTTTTGTTCTATGTCATTTGATGAAGTTTTAAGGTATTTGGGAGAGATGAAAGCACTTATTGTTATTTTTAATAAAATGTGTGGCATTCCGATACAGCTTCCAGCTGTTTGTTGTTTTACAGTTTGTTTCATTGTTTCTTTTGTGGTTAAAAATATATAGATGTTGCATGGTTACAGAAAATTTGGAGAATATATAAATATGACTGTAAATCCATGCTCAGAAGTCACACCTAAACTGCAGTCACAATTTAGAGCAGCAATGCATATTGGGACTGTGTTATGGGGGTGCAGGGCTCCAGCTTTACAGCTGTACATGGACATTTATACCACCACCAAAAGAAAATATATGAATGCCATTCAGGAAAGGCTCTGCACTGATCAAGAATTATTTTATTTACTTGGTGTTTGTTAACCTTACAGGTAGGCCTGTCCAAACTGACACATACTATGGCATGATTTGAGAGATAAGGCAAATGGAGCTGCAATCATCCAGTTAACACAAGTGATATAATATACAAATGCACTGTACAGCTAATATATGGAACACACAATGAAAATAACAAGATGAAGATTAGCTAATGCCTTTTTATCCAGGCCTGTCCAAACTGACACATACTATGGCATGATTTGAGAGATAAGGCAAATGGAACTGCAATCATCCAGTTAACACAAGTGATATAATATACAAATGCACTGTACAGCTAATATATGGAACACACAATGAAAATAACAAGATGAAGATTAGCTAATGCCTTTTTATCCAGTGCACAGTAATTCAAAGAGATCCCTAGCAAATGTATAGCACCAGAAGAACAATACTAGAAAGACCAAAGTCAAAAGGCAAAATGTCACAAAAAATGGTAGTATTTATTGCTAAAAATTTGGTTTACCACCTTTCAGCATGATAAAACTTGAAAACACTCTGTCGATCTAAAAAGCTCATCCTGAAATGAATTATACTTAACTTACAGTTTCACTGTACATCTTTAAGATATTTTTATGACATTTTCGAGACAAGCCCCCCTTGATTATTCTACTTTCATATTATTTTGCACAGCTTGAAATTTTTCAATGAAAACAGACAACAGAATCTCAGATGTAATCGTGTCTCTCAGGGCATGTGCAATTTTCATATTTTGCTTTGCTATGTCATACCCATCAATAAAGTACAACTTCTCTGTAAGTGTACAAAGTATTAAAGCACATTTCTCAGAATTACATATCATGACTTTCTGAAACAAATTTCATTTAGCTGGTTACTACAGCTGTAAGATACATGCAGAACTTCATCTTCTTTTAATACTCATTAGTCTAAACTGGGATTGTGGGGTCATAAGTCCAGTGACAATAAAAACCTGCTTGTTTAGGATAAATAAATTGAATTTTTACTTTTGATAAAATAACTTGGTAAAGTAGTATTTATGCCATTATTGCAATAATTACACCAGTTTGTTAATCATGTAGGCCCACTGGACCCACAATTTCCTTTTAGGGGTAACCATTAATTAATGACTATTCAAGTGACATGATCAAGGTTATACAGTAGACAAAATGAGGGCTGTAGGAGAAAAAACTCAATGCCACAGGAACTAAAGCCTTATCCTTCTGCACCAACTGATGGACATATGCGCAGAGTGTTGAATAGAACATAACATTATAACATCCCTAATGAAAACCAAGTCTAATGCAAAATGTCAGATTGTAACATTAAAAGCATGTGATTTAAAGCCAGTGGGACCTGTCTTATAAAACTTATACTTCTTTCCTTAGATATTTCATTACAAAACTTTCTGCTAATAACAGGGTATTCTGCACCTAAAACTGCAAGTCCTACCTAAGAACTTCCAATACAGTGCACCTTTGCATTAGCCTGCAGAGCTTTAGCCACTTGAATATATAGCATTGTTGCAATGGTATGTTACAGCTAAACAAAATATATACATACGTTTTCTGTTAAAATGTATAGGATTTTTACTTTTGACAATATGAGTACTTAGTACATATATATATATTCTAAGCATTAGAGGTTGAATAGACCCCAGGTGGAAGACAGGTATAGTGCAGGACTGTGATAATAAAAGCCTTCTTAAATGCTGGATTAAGCAATTGTATATGATAAGCCACGTGTTTATTCCACAAAAGAAGTTCAGAATAAATCCTCAGGGATGTCTAATGTTTTGCTTGGGTGCAAATTGCATGCATTTTGAGCAAGATTTATGTGCCCCTTCTGAGACAGTATACTACCATTGACTCTGAAGCAATCAGAAAAATAAAATAACCATGTTATTCTGTAACAGATACTTTCTCATTGACAGACCACATTCATATGTGATACTGTAATTGCTGTTTACTTCCACACAATTGCCAACATAAATAACATCCACATTCTATACTTCTGAAGTCTAATTAAGAAGAAAAAGAAAAACATAAAACGCATGGTAATGTATTTCCACTTGGTGATATGTTGCACCCCATCCCTTGTTAATTGTCATAAAAATTTAATAAAAAATAAATACAAGTGTGTTTGTGCTTTGACAATGTATATTGATGTATTTCAATGTATATTGTTAACACTATCTAGTTTTCTGTCAGAAAAGTGAAAGAATAACAAATTACTGTTAAGTATTTCAACTTAGAGATTTCAGACACTAAGCTCAGTCCACACACCTGCACTAATGGCCAGATTAATTTAATCAGTCTCAGTCTTCCATTTGTTTTCCTTCATTGGAAATATGTCTATTTTTACATCCCAAGCTTCTTAGTTTATTTTGTTGATGTAGCTGGTGGAAGATTAAGGGATGCAAATGTGCAAGACTTATTAAAAATTTCTACATGAAAAATAAATGCTGTATACGCTGAAGAGTGAGGGACTTTTCTAAAAAAGACCACTAACTCTGGAAATAAATTGATTTACATTGGTGAGAGCAAGTTACTGTAGTATGTGAATGGAAGTTAATATATTGTGTGAACAGTACAAGTCCAAGGCCCTGACCTTCAGGAACTCCTCCTGGTTATGTATTTCTGTAGAGGCTACTTTGTCAAGTTTGGCTGTAAAGGTTCTGTTGTTAAGATAAGTCATTACCTTCTGACAGACTGTTATGAGGATGCTAAATAAGTGATTTGGTTTTTGAGAAGTAAGTGATTTAAAAGTGTCAAAGACACTTTTGATACTTTTTATGTAAAAAAAAAAAAATAAATGTACCAGTTAGTTTGCTTTTTTCTAGTAGTGGCATGTAAGGAATTATTAGAATTTCCAGCGGACAAATTCTTAATGGGCAAGATTATTTCAGAAAGTCTAAGAATGACAGTTATTTACATGTATAGATCTAGCTAAAGGAAGCCAAGTGTAAAGCATTGAAAGCCTTACCGTGTAGTCTAGTAAGATAGAATGTTTGACTCATTATACTTGGTATTACAGGCAAAGTACATTCTGTACTAGTTGGGCATCATGACATATTCTGAATAATTTGTTACAGGACTAACTAGTACAGAAATGGACAGAAGGTATGCAGCTTTTGCAAGTACTCTGCATCATTTTTTCCTTATGCCCTACTAGCTAGCTATTATGGGTCTATTTCAAAACATTGAAATTTCATAACATTGAAATTCAAAACATTGAGACCAAAATATTGAAATTCTACAAGAATGAAAATGCAGAACATTGAACGTGTGCTTCATAACATTAAAAGCTACAATGCACATGTAAATAACATCTCCTCCACCTATAATAACACCTAATTAACAAACAGATGTTCTACTATGTTTCTGCAGGGGGGTCAAGCCCCTCTGAACCCCACCCCCATAAATTAAATATACCAACTCCAAGATTGCACTACTGTGGAAAAAAGTTAATTTCCTAACCGCACTGTAGCGTGATCACCATGGCAATGTGTACCTTTATGATGGCCATAGTGATCAGGGAATGGCTGGGTCAGAAATGTCTGTCAAAATGGGCCAGTAGATCACAGTGAGGCCTGATGGTTGGCTGACATAGGAGATCAAAATGTATAGAGTTCATGTCATATAAAGGTTCATAGGTAGGTGCTAAGCTATCAGCCCAAGGGCCTATGTATGCCTAGCCAACAAGTTTCCCTGGCTTACACCACCCAAGAAAGTTATTTTCCTGTGTCACTGTCCAGCAGAGAAACAGAAGTGATCCCCAGGGTGTATTTCCTATTTCCCATCCACTCATCAAGATTTTTCTTGAAGAGTGCAAATGAAGAACTTTGCTTGACATAGATGGGTAGCCTGTTCCAGAGTATTGGAAGTCTCTGGGACATGAATCTATCCCTCCAACATGTCCTGTTTATTGTGGTGACAAGGTTTAGGTCCCTAGAGTGTGTAACTTGGAGGGATTGGGATTTCTTTAGGTGTAGCATGTCCAACATCTCTGGGTTTGACATAGCTTTATATGTTAGGCAGAGATCACCTTGGAGTAGGTGATATGCTACAGAGTAAAGCTGGAGTTTTTTGAGATGGTCAGTGTACAGCATTTGTTTGAAACCAGTAATCTTCTTTGTGAGGTACATCTGTGGCCTTTCCAGCTGCTGCAGATGTCTTGTGAGGTACATTCCAAAAGGGGCATTGTACTCTATAATGGGTCTAATGAGTGTCGAGTAGAAGAGAACAATGACCTCTTTTTTCTTGGATGAGAACCATTTCATGATGAGGTGTGCCACGTAGATGGACTTCCTGACTACTGTGGTGATGTGACTATCAAAGGAGAGACTACTGTCCACCTGGGTCCCAAGGTCTCTTATCACTCATTGGGTGTGGTAGTTCATGAGTACAGAGTTTTTATCAAAGGGGATGACACTGCACTTTTTGGCATTGAGATTAAGGCCATGGCTTGGACAACAGGCATCTGTCTCAGCAAGGCCCTTCTGTAGGATGTCCACATAATTTGGGGACTTGACTATGGCTCCTAGTTTGCAGTCATCTGCAAACTTCATTAGCCAGAGGTCTTCTTTGTTTGCTTGTACTTCAGAGAAGTCGATACCAAACAGGAGAGGTCGCAGGACTGAACCCTGTGGTACTCCACTTGTCACTGGTTTGAGGTCAGATTTGGAGTCTACAGTTTTACAGTGTGGGTTCTGACAGTGAGCCAGTTGGCAACCCATCTTGTGACGTAGGTATTTATACCTAGCTTAGTGAGTTTAGCAATAATTCCAGAATGGGGGATGGTGTTGAATTCCTTGGCGAGGTCAAGATAGGTTGTGTGAACCACCTTACCCTCATCTACGGCTTTGGTGACTGCCTCAAAGAAGTTGATCAGGTTCAGGAGGCATGATCTGCCTTTTACAAACCCAAACTGGGTGGGATACAGCGTTTGGAGGTTACCAATGTCTTTGTTCATGAGTTCCATGATGATACGTTCCATGGCCTTGCAGACCAGGCTCATCATGCTAATAGGGCGATAGTTCCTAGGATCAGTGGTGGCTCCCCCTTTGTGGAGTGGGATAAATTTTGCTTTGTGTCATTCAGTCGGCACAAAGCCTGATGTGAGGCTATTCTTGAACATGGTGCTGAGGTGGGGAGCCAGTTCGTTCTGAAGTTAGTGTAAAACGCAGCCTAGGATGTTGTCCGGTCCCATGGATGCTTTTACCTGAGTAGTTGTGATTACAGGGACTCTGCAGTCTTCCTGTATAGATATGGGCCCTTTAGGGGGTGAGGGGGGGGGGTAAAGTTAGCACTAAACCTATCTGCCAGGATGTTGGCAATATCAGTTGGTTCTGTAATTTTCGTGCCGTTGTGCTGTAACTCAGAGCAGATCTGGGTGTTGCCATCAATATTCTTGACATAGCTATAGAATGCTTTGTGGTTGTCCTTAGAATTAGTGATGATTTTGTTTTTGTAGCTAGCTTTGGAGGATCTTATAAGGGATCTCGGATTCTTACTGAGGCTGACCAGGGCGCTCCTCCACTCATGGGATTTTACTCTCTTTTGCAACAGTTTCTTCCTTCTGTTGTACAGTTTGTTTATGGCAGGGTACCACCAGATTCTCTTCCTTTTTGTGGAAGATAGCGTCTTGGATATGTTTGGGATAGCACGATCCATGCACTCTTATATGTGCTTATAGAGTGCATTTGTGTAGGATTCAGCAGTTGCAACTGTATTGTACATCTGCATGGGTGTCATGAAGTTCACCACTTTTGTCTTAAGAAGCATGAAGTTGGCTTTGGAGAAATTTTTTAGTGTGGTTTCCTTAATGGGGGGTGGGATGTGGGTATCTAGGGTGATTAGCTTATGGTCATATCTGACCAACGAGGAGTTGACGTCAGGTGTGGAACACCGGTCACTCATGTTGGTATTGACTAGGTCTAGGATATTGTTACCCCTGGTGGAGGTGTGGATAATTTAAGCCAAGGCATTGGAGTTTATGAATTCCAAAAAGCATTGAGCTAAGGAGTTGGTACACAAGTAGTTTTCCCAGTTAATGGTGGGGTAGTTGAAGTCACCCATTATTAGGGTGTTTCGTTGAACCCTAATATTTTCCAGTACATCAAGAAAAGAGGAGTGGGAATCCTGGGGTGTGGTGGGGGATCTGTAGCAAGCTACAATTTGAATTGCAGTTTTGCCCAGAGTTAGTTGCACTTGGATAACCTGGGATGCATTATGCTGAACAACTAGCCTGGATGTGTGGATATCCATAATGAGTATGGACACACCTCCACCTTTGGTGTTTCGGTCCAGGTTACATGGCCGAAAAGTGTGGTATGAGTTATAGCCTGGTAGTGCAGGGATGCTCTCTGGAGCCTTCAGCCAGGTCTCAGTCACTGCCCAGATATCGATGTTCTCCATTTTAAGGGGTGCCTCGAGTGAGTGCATTTCGAGATTTATGCTTCTAGCATAAAGTAGCATTACCCTCAGTTTTTGCTTTCCTGTTCCTGGTACAGTGGTGAATTTGTCATTTGAACCTTGCTTAAAAAAGGCACTATAGGGGCGGCAAGAGCCTTAGCCAGTATCCGGAATCCCAGGGGCAACAGGTGCAGGCCATTTCTGGTAAAGCATCGTGGTCTGTCGACCATGTCATCCCAAGCAGACAGATACTGGATCCCCTTAGAATGACACCAGAAGCTTAGCCAATTGTTGAACTCATTCATTTTGTCCTTGTACTGCGGTATTATTCTGGGCAATGGCAGAATGCTACTCAGGGCTAGGGACATACCTGCCTGGGCTACAAGATCAGAGAGCTCTTCCATGTCTTTTTTCATGTTGGCCAGGGAGGTACATCTCAGGTCATTCACACCAACATGGACAATGACAGAGTCATATTTGTACTTGTTGTGGAGTGACCTGAGTGTGTGGGTTATGTGGCAGATCCTGGCACCCAGCAGGCAGCTGACAGTAACCTTCTCCTTGTTTAGCCTGGTGAGTGGGACATCAGTTTGCCTGACTATACAGTCACCTATGACAACACGGGTACATTGTTTTGCCTTATTGGCTGTGGTTGAGTGGCACACTAAGTCTGTGGGCTATGTGTCATTTGGGTTGTGTTGGGGGATGGAGGTTGCTTGCGTTTCTGCTTTGGAGGTCTCTGTTGCTTAGACAGATTATTATTGAGAGCCTCTGCAAATGGTTTTGTGTTACTATGTGTGTGTTTTGGTGGTGTAGATTTTGTGAGACTATATGATGAGTGTGGTGTGGTGCAAATGTTTACCTTCTCCTCTTAACTGTCAAGTTCAGTCTTGGTTGGAGAGAGCTTTACCTCCAGTTTGGCTAGATAAGTGCATCTCTCACAGGTTGTAGTGTTGGGCGGTAGGAGGAGAGGGTTGTCTGTGTACATGAGGCAATTTCTACATTGCCTCAAGATGCCCAGATTAATCAGAGAGACAGGAGAGAACACTGGGAGGTGACCCTTGGACATGCCTGAATAAAAAACTATTTTCCTCTAGATAAGTGAGGAAAGTGAGTACAAGAACTGTTTTTCTCTAAGCAAGTGAGAAAAGTAAGTACAAAAACTGTTTTCCTCTAGGTAATGAGGAAGGTTGAGTGCTATAGTAATTAATAGCTTATTTAGTGCTTACAAGTTCTGAACACGTGCTGAGCATGAATAAGCAAATTTAAGTGCTAAAACCAAGAATCTGTATCTGCACTAGACGAATTACAGGACAGAATCAAGTGCAAATGCAGGCTTTTAAATCAGAAAGCTGAGAGACATGGAAAAGATTGCCCAAATGGCCAATAACTGCAATTTCTGGCCAGAACCACTCCTTATGTGGTAAACAGGTTACCCAGTCCTTACCGCTCCCACTGATAAGCTAGAAGGCTTCGCTCCAACACAGAAGGGCTTGGGGGGCTCAGAAGCTTACATACAGTCCTGGATACAGCATATCTCTATCTGGACTACACTAGTTGCAAGAACGGTAGGAAACAGGCTTACAGTATTTTTTTTACAGAAAAGTAGCTAAAACAGCAGTAAAAACAATTTGCATGCAGTGCAAGCTAGCACACTTGAGTATGTAGCAATATTAGACCAAACACAGTTTAAACAATGCAATTAAATTAAAAAGGACTAAAAGCAAGTGCAGAAGGAGTTTATTAGGTAGAATGTGGTAAAGAGATGGGACTGGGAGAGTGTCCCAGATCAAATCTACAGTGGGGCGGGCAACTACAAAAACCACCAAATTTAAACTATGAGTAAGCTTTAGTTTATGGAGCATACTTGTATTTTGTGTGTGTGTGTGTGTGTGTGTGTGTGTGTGTGTGTGTGTGTGTGTGTGTGTGTGTGTGTGTGTGTGTGTGTGTGTGTGTGAATGATTGTTTATATTAGTATACATCAGCTATACCAGCACTCTGAGTAACATAACATTTCCAGAAACCCTTCTGCCACCTACATTGCATCACCTCCAGCAACATACTTCTAACATTTAAAAAAAAACAGTTAGATTCAATTAAGCCTACATGGTAGCGCACCATTTTGGATTCAGTAAGTGTCGGCCACCACCATGCAAACAAGGTAAAATACTGTGGCATGATAATTACAGCATAAGTAGTTGAATGTTATGCTAATCAACCAATCTATGCTGGTGGAGGTATTCAACAAGCTATAAAACAACCATGTAGACTTAGTGCTGTTTTTTCCTGTGAATTCCAAAGCAGCCATGGAAAGGAGTCTACACAAAAACAATGTTAGGGGCTGCTGTCACTTTAATTCACGTGTATGTGCAACAGGCTGATGTCAGTGCTGCTGCTGCTAATAGACCAAGGCCAAGAAGGAGAAAAGTTTTCAGACCCCATTTAACTTATCACAACCTACATGATGTAGAAATTGTAGAGCACCACATGGTGGATAGAGACACACTACAGGAACTCTGCAACCTCTGTCATCCTCAACTCATTGCAAGGGCAAACAGAGGGGAACCCATCTCAGTGGTGACAAGGTATATGTAGCACTTTGAAGCTTCACTACAGGTAGCTTTCAGAGACCAACAGGGGACATGCTGGGGGTGTCACAGGCATTAGCATCCAGGATCCTCTATCAATTCTTGAATTCTATGCTCTAACATGACAGTCCCAACATATATTTTCCCCATATTCATGAATATAGGAGCAGAAATATACAGGAGTTCTACCCTGAAGCACACTCCCTAAAGTACTGGGTGCCATAGATTGCACACATATAGAAATTAAGGCACCACCCAGGGAATAGGGGAGGGTCTACATAAAGAGAATATATTAACTGCCAAGTCATGCATAATGCCAAGGAAGTCATCTTGAACATGTGTGCTGGCAACCCTGGCAGTTACCATGACTCACATATCTGGCATATCTTCCAACTGTATCAGATGTTTCTCAGGGGGTGTGGCACTGCCAAACCAGCTATCTGAAGTTTTGTAAATAATTCTATGTCACTTGTCACTATTGATATGATTTAGACAGAACAGTATGTTATTTACTGATCTTCAAGAATGTAACCACAGCATACTCTGCTGGAACATAGAAGATTAACTTAACAAAACTTCAAGAAAGTAAGTTGAAATTAAGTGCTTTACTATGTGCTATAAAAGTTAGTTTAATTGCAGCAAGAAGACAGGATGTCTAGAGCTAGAAGTTTTTTATATTGTCTTAGAGAGAAGTATTTACTATTTTCAAAATGTGAAGTATTTTATTGCTCTGTGACTTCCTAGCAGCTGCACATCTGAGAGATATGTATTTTTAACACACACATGTTAAGTTTATGTTAGCCTGGCAACTGAAGGCAGGTGACAAAAGAGTGGTGTCATCCAAGCTGACCCAGCAGTAATATGTAATATTAATTTAAGAACTTTTTCAGAGAGGGAGACTGGGCTTTTTGTATTTTGTCCTTGACCTGGAAAAATTCATTACCATCATCTGCACTTGCCTTCCTAATAGTAAGTAACCAGGGTACAGTAATGTCTCTTAGATATAGATAGGAATATGGTAAAGATTATTTTAGATGTTTTCTGTATTTATTTGAGACTGTCCTGCAATATTGTTTTAAAATATTTCCTGTGATTCTGAACTCTGTAGTTAGTGTTGTCTGAGTAGTGTCTTGTTCTTTTATTACTTATTATTCATATATTTAAACCTATCTTTATGGATGATATTTGTGAGACATAGTTAAGCTCTTACAGTACTTGCATATGTATTTTGTGACGCTGTATAGACCACTCCTAAATAGCCTTAGTCTTGGTCACACTTACCATTTGGATAATAGCGACATTACCATTACCAGTAGGATTGGTCATCCTTTGTATGGACCTTAGCTGATAAGTAGGGGTCGGTGGCAGTGATAACTACCTTATAGTCTGGGCAGAAGGGGCATAGCTAGTAAACCTTTGCCAGCCTTCCCCATGTGTGTGTGTGTGTGTGTGTGTGTGTGTGTGTGTGTGTGTGTGTGTGTGTGTGTGTGTGTGTGTGTGTGTGTGTGTGTGTGAGAGTGTGTGTGTGTGTATGCGTGTGTGTGTGTGTGTGTGTGTGTGTGTGTGTGTGTGTGTGTGTGTGTGTGTGTGTGTGTGTGTGTGTTTGAGTTTAGCACTATACGTTTGTATTGGAAAGCCATTAAAGAGAGAAGTTAGAAAGTAATGATACACATTGCAGTTTCAGATTTCACAACCCTCATAAGATCATTCACAAGTTAGAAAATGTTGATGCTATCAACTGTCTAACTTTCTAAAACCAGTATAAGTCAAAGCCACAATTACCAGTTCAAGATTACAAATGCAGATATACTAAGCACTAAGTCAGCTATGCACCATGAGTATCAGATACAAAGCTTATCTATCCTATATCCTTGTTTGTGCCATAACAGAAATGCAGCTTTGCTACCCAGCCCCCCAAAAAAAGAACAGTCAAATGACACATTTTGCTAACAAACCATCTTTGAAATGCTAACTCTGCTATCAAATAAACTGTCCCTGAAATATCTCTACAGATTTATCACAGAACATTCCATTTTAAGGTATTTATAAAAATGTATACCTATGAAATGCCTTGACAAACATGCCCATGGCATCAATACACTTCTAACTAATGCATACAGATAAATTGTAAAAGCCTTTGCTTCACATTTTTCTTAATTATAGCATGTGCAGATTGTAGTTGACAAAACAGAAGCACGCCATCTCAAGTTCAGTAATCCTCTGTGCAGATATATCCCAAAGTAATTGACTCTGTTCTGTGTTCTCCCCATAAATGAGTCTTGTCACCTTCAGTTTTCCTAGCTGCATGGTTGCCTTTTTATATGTTGTAGATTCAAGGCTGTTAGCAAGGTAAAGATGCAAATCAGATGTAAACTGACTAGAATTGCTGAATCCTAAATCCTTTCAGTGTATCAGATGTAAATATAGTACAGGTTCTTCCTCAGTGTTTGTTTTTAATGTGTTACAACTGTGAAAGATTACTGGTTGGGAGAAGGAAAACACAACATGACTGCAGGCTGCCCTATATCCAGTGGGTGTATCAGGTTAAATTTACATAGTGTTAGATGTAGAGTTGGAAATGTAAGTAAGCAGCACACAATTCACAGGATCTGTTCATTAGCATCCAACCTCCCCTTCATTTGTTGGAAACTGCATATGATATTGCTTCCATTTAATATCCTCACACATTTTAAGGCCAGTGATAAAGAATGGCTTATAGACGGCATGTCTCAGATTTCTAGTCAGCTAAAAGAAGAATGATCAACAAACACAGAGAGGTAAGACAGAACTGTATATTTGCAAGCAATAGTCATAGCTGGTTGTGTGATCACTTAGTGCACTGCATCCAAAAATAAATGCACAAATAACAGTTGTATGGTTTCATATTACTGTAAATGATGTTGCAGTTGGTTGTATGCAGAATGATTTCAGTTCCTTGCTACAAAATGGTTTATGTGGTAAAGAGGGATAGGCACCATTCCTAATGTTCTGAAGGTTCATTGGAGTGAGAGTTCAAATCCTGATCTATGTAGAAATATGTTATGTGAACCAACATTTTCTAGTGTATATGCCATACATTGATTTTCCTCATTTCAACTACTTGCCCTATTTTCTTTAACTACATTTCCCTTTTTTTCTCTTCTTTCTTTTTTTTTTTTTTTTTAGGGGGGTGGTAGTGGTGTTTGGGCAATGTGCCACTTAGTGCAATCATGGCAAACAGAGGAAAGTGAATGTTAGGTTGTGGCAGTGCACAAACTGGACAACTGGCCCACCCAGGAAGCAGGCAGGACACCTGCAGGTAGGACCCAGACAGGCAATAATTGAAACTGGATGCAATCAATTAATACTGTGGGGTGCTGATCAAACCCACTAAGAAGTATTGTGCAACAGTTACCACAGAGACCTTAAGAACGATTAATAAATTAGGGAATATCATATAACCAGTCCTGTGGCAGCAGGTGTAAGTGTAGGGCTAGAGTTCAGATGCTCCTGGGTTCTAGTACAGGGTATGCAACCTTTTTTTCTTACTGTTGTGACAGTGTAATTTATAGAAATAAACTGATGAATAGACAAGTGTTATTTTGACATTCTTGTGGAAACAGGTGTAAGTGTAGAACTGACATACACATAGTCCTGGGTTCTAATACAGCATGTTCCATGCACTTTCATTGTTGTTCCATTTCCCATTGCATTCACTCTCACTTATAAAACTTTAAATAGTGAAGCTGATATGAATTACATGTATGAGGGATGAGACACCATTATTGTGTTTTCAGATGTATGACTGGGGGTATACTGTGTACTATAGTTCTATAAGTATAATTCTGCAATCTGGACTTGCATGGCCTTCACAATTACCTAAGACATATACACAACTGGCTCTATATCCAATAAACTTGTCAGGTCACACCCCTACATGTGTAACAGCTAATACTGTCACCTGTATTTAAGTATGACTCCTGACTATGTCTGAACAACACTTCTGTGTCAAAGATGGAAAATCAAAGCTGTGGAAGAAAATATTTTGCCCCTTATGCCTAGGTTTGAATTCCACAGTGTAAAATAATTCTTTTTCAGTGTATAAAGGTAAAAACAAATGTGTCAGGTCATTTCATTTCTGTCCCCAATGCATGTCGACAAACCTAACTCACCTAACAGTTACCTTCCAATTTTCAATATATATCTCTAGACTACATCACTAGACACCCTTCAAACTAAGGCAAAGCGTCAGATTAATCTACCAATTGCAATTATTTAACTCCTCCCAGATTGGCAATGCGATAACTGCAATTAGCAGGAAGGCTTCAGTATCCATTGATCTAGTTCAGCTGGTAGACACAGCTGATGTTAGAGGGGGATGATGCCAGGTTTTGGGCACAGACGTGGAGTGTCCAGAAGTCCAAGATATTTAATGAACTCCCAGTAAAGCACCACAGCCAAAGGCTTCTGCAGGGTGACTATTCTGGCTCCCAGTACAAGTTTGAGGCATGGAATAGTTTGGCCCAGGCTATATCCAGTGCCACTTGTATCCCACGCAAGGATACTGTCAACCATTGGTTGGAGGAATTTGAGACTGCATATATCCCACAACTATGTTAGCATGAAATTAAGAGAGTACCTGTAAGACATGGAAAGCTTTAATATGGGCAAGACTGGTATGCATAATGGTCTTCTGTTTTTTTTTTTTTTGCTCTTTCCGCAGCTGCTTGAGAGAAAGAATTCAATAGGCAAGTTGATGTTGCTCGATTGGAGAGACTGAGGGAAGCAAGTGGTATGTATGCAGCAAAAGAGAAGTATTACTGTAGCATTAAAAGTTAAAGATAGTTTTTTGGTATTTTATAGAGTTGTATTGAATTGAACATGCATATTCCAACTGTAAAAGAAAGTATGTATGCATTAGTCTGTAGTACAAACCAATTGTAAGATTTCAATATTTGACTGTAGTTAGAGGTTGTGGGTTGAAATACCACTATTCACAATTATACAATACTGTTATTTCTTCAATAATATTTACTTTAAATGAAAAACTCTGTACCAGAGGCACAAATGTTCTGCTGTAAACGGTAATCTATAAAACTGGAACATGCATATGTGCAATGTATACACATGTCAAGGATTAAGCATATGTGCAATACATACATATTTCAAGGATTACTTTCAGCAATCTGTAGTATGGTGTGAATCTCTTAGGATGTAATACTTCAGATAAAAGAACTGTATAATGGAATTAATGCATTGTATATTGCATATGACGGTACTAATTTTATATATTTTTTCTCTCATTTATCTCTCTTTTTTATTTTCTATTATGTGTCATCAAAATGTCTCCATTCCATGTCATTCATGTGTACCACGTCACTAAATGCTACACAGCAAAGTGAAGTGGGACAGCCCCAGTGGATCAGCCTGTCCCCACTCCAGCACCGATGCCCAACACATCTGAGAGCCAACCTGGCAGCACTGTCTTAGCTGCCCATGCCCTACTTGCACCCTCAGGTAGTATTGCCCCAGAAGCTGGTGCAGTGGTACTCTCCAAGAGCAGTGGCAGTGGCGGTGATTTCATCACCTGCAGTGAGTTGCCAGGGATGTTATGTAGGGTTGTGCACTGCACTGTTGGTTTATGCCTATGCTGGGATGAAGAGATGAATCTACCTCATGGTCCATAGGAGGAGGATGGGAGACATTATGCACTCCAGCCACAAGTGGAGTAAGGTGACACTGATGACAGTCCAGTGGGTGAGGACTCAATTCTCACTTTCTCCAAGCTTGTCAAATATGAGCCCGTGTTTTCCTCTACCTCACCCTAATTATGGTGTCCCACAACCTTTTGTGTCCATCACCATCCCTGTCACTTGTCTTGTTTGTCTTGTATATTTGTGCTTGCTTCCTCACCTACCTCGACATACCTATGTCCCTTCCCCAACATTCCTCGCTTTTTGAAATGAAAAAAAGAGCACCTGTCCCAAAAAAAAAACAACCATCCCTTACATAGCTCTCCATTTCATACACATCTTCTTGAAACACGTGATTCAGTCCAATTAGCTATAAAACCTGACTGCATTCTTGTCACCCCTCTTTGTGAAGTCCAAATTCAGTTAATATTCTGTACATGATAAAAAAATGACACCAAAAAAACTGAACTGAGACAATAAATTCAACCACAGGACTGCCAAAATAACTTTGTTAAGCACTTTCACTCACTTTAATAGACATGAGCTTCATCAGCAGAAACATTTCATTCATTGCAAACTGCTTAAATACCATTTGATATCAAATCACATGACTTTCACTTTGAAAACCTTTCTGCAGATGGCCAGGATCAAATAATTTTATAATTTAATAATTTAATATTTTTTAATTTTATAATTTTACTTTTTATTTTATTTAATCAAACATTAGTAAGTTAAAAATAAATATATATATATATATATATATATATATATATATATATATATATATATATATATATTAATTGTTTTATACTTGTTTTATTCAAAATTTAAATGTAAATAGGAAGGTTACTTTAAGGTTTTCAAAGTGAAAGTCATGTGATTTGATATCAAATGGTATTTAAGCAGTTTGTAATGAATGAAATGTTTGTTCTGATGAAGCTCATGTCTATTAAAGTGAGTGAAAGCGCTTAACAAAGTTATTTTGGCAATCCTGTGGTTGAATTTATTGTCTCAGTTCAGTTTTTTCGGTGTAATTTTTTATCTTGTTTTTGGTTCAGTTTATGTGAGTTTTAAATATTCTGTACATATTTTCAGTTTGCACTGTTAAAGACATGGATAGCTATGTTTCTTTTCTACTACTCTCCTGCACTTTCCTGTACTGCTTTCCCTTTGGTCTTCCTCATGCTTTTTCCCCATTTCATCACTTTCCTATCTACCTCATTTTAACACCTTTAATTTTTTTCAGAAAATAGCATCACACATAACACACATAAGCAGCAGAAAAAGCAACAGATCCTTTCATTTTGGGATCTGTGTTTGTGCAGAGTTGCACATCTCTCACCAATGTCTAGCCACAGTGAATGGCAGCACAATGCTGCAGTCACCTCTGCACAATGCTGTTTAACCCTGCACTATGCCAGCATACAGCATCACATGTACTATAAAGAATTCATGCCATTGCATTATCAATGTTTATGTAAAAGAATTTAAAAGTATTAGATACACCTGGATTCAAACCCAGTATCATCTGTGCTCAAGAAAAGAAATGCATCAATGCATTTACATCTGCTGCCACAGAATCAGTTAATCAGCAGGTGTGTTTCATAGACTCAGTACTAACTATCAGCCTGTAGTAATGAGGCTCACTCAAACCTGCTGCTCGTCCTGCTATGGAAAATAAATATTATAATGTATTACTGCTGTTTACTGTCCATTTCCTGTCTATGACATGAAATTACATGTGGAAACATAACAAAGTGAAGGCCCTGTCTAAAAATATGTATGTCACATATTTACAATAAAGCCATCTGTTGCTCCCCCCAAGCACTGCAACTCTGCTGTCTCAGTATTTTTTTCCACATATATATCACCTACATCATATAAATTAATATCAAATGTGTGATATGCAATGCATATCAATCTGGTAACTTGAAGAACTAGAACTATTGACACATAAGCCTAAAAAGCCATATCTGCAAGGATAGGGAAGAAAACAGCATGGCCTTATTCACAGTGACATACGTGGCCTTCAGCACACTTGACCCAACCCATTTTGGTTTTGTCAAGGGTAGATCTTGTTTATTACACCTAGTGGACTTCTTTGATACTGACCCCATAGACCTGGATGAGGGATAACAGGACATACTGCCTAAGTTGATTTATCCAAGGCCTTTGACACTCTCCCCCATTCAGGTATCATAGAGAAAATCTCCCAGCTGGGAATTAACCCATACATTACTAGATGGATAGCCAACTTATTTACCAAAAGAACATACACTGTCAGTGTTGGGGACTGCACCTCTACCACTAGACCACTCACCAGTGGAATACCACAAGGGTCTCTGTTGAGCCCTCAACTGTTTAGAAAATACTTCTCTGAAGCCCAGACAAAGGTAGATGGCCTGTGGCTTACCAAGTTTGCAGATGACTGTCAACTGGATGCAGTCATATGGAGTCCCCCAATGATGTTAACATATTACAGAAGGGGATGACACAGACAAACAATTGCTGCCAAACTCATGAACTGAACCTTAAAACAAAAAATGCCTCATTGTCCCAGTTGCAATGATGTACCCCTGCTACTTGTGATATACATAGCACCCCTCTAAGCTCAAACACAGTGTTGCGGGACTTGGGAACACATGTTGATAATAATCTACACTTGAATTACTATGTGTCCATAGTGGTGAGACACACATTCTTCATTTTGCACCTCATAAATAAGGCTATCACATCCAAGACCAGAAGGTCATAGCTCTGCTGTACTCTACCCTTATCAGACCACTAATTGAGCACAATTCTCCCTTCTGTCTGTAGCTCACCAAACACCAGCAGTAACTGGAGAAAATACAGAGGGTTATTGCTGGGAGGATCCAGGGCCTCCAAAACATGACATACATGAAAAGACTGAAAGACCTGTCATTGTACTCAGTATCATGGAGGCTGCTGAGAGGTGACCTATACTTGGCATACAGAGTAGTCTCAGAGCCTACCCTACTGGAAATGCTGGATATCTGCAAATCAAATGGTACAAGAATAATTTGCTCCAGGGATCTCAATCTAGCCTGCGACATAAACAGAACATGCTGAGGAGACAGATATATCTCCCAGTGATGGTCACGCCTCTGTAATAGGCTCCCACAGCATGTAAAGCAGTGCTCCTCAATGACTCTATTTAAGCGCAGCCTTGACAACTGGAAGGGTGATTGCAAGTTCACCCCTAGGGTGGCACCTATGTCCCTCATGGAGAAGGTCAGTTGGTGCTCACCACAAAATCTATCTGCCAACAACAACATTCTAATGATGCTCAATAAGGATACGTGTGTTTTTACATGGCTAGGCTTGTAAATGCCCTAGGGCCATTAGGCTAGTAACCTACTATGAACCTATGAAGCTATCAACCTACACAGGCCTCCTAACATCTTCTCTCCAACATGCCCTGCTGGTGTCATCCACTATATGTTGACCTGCAGTCTTGTAAAAGTCAGTCTTGTGCTGTGGTGCTTGTGTAAAGTACTGAGTTCTGTAGTCTTTGTACTTAGACAGGTTTGGGTTCTGTTCTCACTACAGTCAAGTGTGTGTGTGTGTGTGTGTGTGTGTGTGTGTGTGTGTGTGTGTGTGTGTGTGTGTGTGTGCGTGTGTGTGTGTGTGTGTGTGTGTGTGTGTGTGTGTGTGCGTGCATGCATGTGTGTGTGTGTGTGTGTGTGTGTGTGTGTGTGTGCTCTTGCTTGATATTACAGAGAGCCTTTTACATCAGTATGTGGGACACTGTTATTACCATATTCTCCTCAACAGACATGACTAATGTCATCAGCTATATCTGATTTGAGGATATGCAGTATTCCCACCATGGCAGGGTCAGAGACTAGCCTAGAGGCCAGGCAGAAGTCACCTCATCCTATATGATACAGATTACAGTGACATAGCTTTCAGTCTATCCACATATATCATGGCATGGTTTGTAGGCCCTGTGTTTTCTTGATGAGAAACTCCAGTGGTCTTTTTGACTGCTGCATGTGGTTGTGAGGTACATGCAAGACAGAGCATTATACTCTATTAGTGTTCTGATGGTGTTTAGGGTGGCCACAGTGGTGCAGTGGTTAGCATTGCCGCCTCACAGCAAGAGGTTCTCTGGTTCGATCCTCGGCTGGGGTGCCTTCTGTGTGGAGTCTGCATGTCCTCACTGTGGTCACGTGAGTTTCCTCTGGGTGCTCCGGTTTCCTCCCACATCCCAAAGACATGCTGCAGGTGGATTGGACACTCTAAAATTGGTCCTAGTTGTGAGTGTGTGCGTGTGTGTGTGCCTTCTGTGGAAGGTTGGGCACCGGGCTGGCAACGCAACACCATAAAACTCCACTGCCAATCATGAGCGGACAAGGTGATCCACTGTGGCGACCCCTAACCGGGAAAAGCCGAAAGAAGAAGAAGAAGTGTTCTGATGGTGTTTAAGTACAGTGCTGTCATACAGTCCTAAGATCTGAATATCATGGTGTGACTTATGATGTAAACAACACAAGCTTTCAAAACCAGAGTGGACAGTTGGTGGTAGAAGTTCAGACTGCTATGTATGTTTGTTGCCAGTGCTTGCATCACTGGGTTTCAGCATAGCACGACTGTTCTCAATGCTGTAATTAGAATGGAATTCCACTTTTCAGAAGGACAAAATAAAGACACATTTATGCATTTATTTGTAGAGCATGTAGCTTTATCACCAATCGTTTGTCTGTGTTAGCTCATACTGTAGCATATTATCATCATTGGTGGACTCCATGATTGCACCCGATATGCAAGAATCAGCAAACCTGGTAAGGCAAATGCCATATACTTTAGCCTGAACTGTCATGAAATAGATTCCAAATACCAATGGTGGCTCTACTAGTACAGGCTGAATCATAAACCTTCACAGTATGTGTTCTGTCAGTGAGACGATTGGTTACCCATCTAGTCACATAAGGGTTAATTTCCATCTGTAAGAATGTTTCAATGATACCTGCATGGGAGATTGTGTCAAAATCCTAGACTAGATCAAGACAGGCAGTGTGAAGTTTCTTACCTTTATCCAGGTCTATTACACAGAATCAATGAGCTGTGACAACATCTCAGATCACCTATGGTGTGACTCAGCACATACACCTTCCTGATATGGTTGAATACATACTTCAACATGCCTTTTACATGGGCTATGTTCTTGTAGAAAGGTTAATTCCCCATCTGGAAGAGTTTTTCAATGATACCTGCAAAGGGATTGTGTCAAAACCCTAGGCCAAATCACAACAGGCATTATGCACTGTCTTATATTCATCCAGGCCTATCACACAGAATCAATGGGCTGTGACAACATCACAAATCACTTATGGCATGACTCAGCACATACAGCTTCTTGATATGGTTGAATACACACTTCAACACACTCTCCACATGGGCTATGTTCCTGTAGAATAGTGTACATCAACATGCATCCATCTGAGTTGGGGGGACAGCACCTGATGCATGCATGTATAGACATATACAGACACTGTCATGTACTATGTTTGGACCATATAGTTAACATTCATACCTCTCAACTGTCCAGATTTTCACAGAATGTCCAGATGTGTTCTGTATCAAATGTGTGGCTTTCTGCCATATCACTGGAATGATCTCAAGAATGATGTGACTCAATATTACATACATTTGAGTTTCATACCTCAAATCATTCAAGACAAGTAGGTTAACACAAACCCCTGGTTATTCTACCATATTTCTAGAGGCAAATATGTCAAAATTGTCCCTATTTCTGGGTCATTGCCCCCCCCCATTATGTTGGCCTTTTTCCAGATTTCCTGCACTATGAGATTGAGTGCTATCTGTAAAGCCTTGGTGATCATTGTGACATGCTGTGCAAAACTGTGGGTCATGAATGCTCTGATTTAGTGGTATCTGTTTTTACTTACATGTTGCCAGCCATGAAATCTCACTTAAACATGGTGCTTTGCTTGAATATGCACTGTGCACTGCTGCTCACTGGACACCACCGTGCACACATCTTCATGTAGTCTTCGAGTTTATTGAATCCAGGGCAATATCAGCTATATTTTCAGTGTATCCCTGTTGAAGACTTCACCATGTCTGCCATCTTTATATTACCAAATATATCTATAGTAATACAATGCAAGGAAAGTTTCACATATTTTTGTCAGTGGAGTATACTCTTTGCACTAATCTATTTTTTAAAGAAAATATGAGTGCACTCCTTTTGGTTAGCACATGCATTTGTTTTTTTTTTTGTTTTGTTTTTTTTGTTAACCTTGCCTGTGATATAAACAGAACCTGCTGGAGAGACAGGTATGTATGCCAGAGACCACCACTTCTCTGTAACAGGCTCCCAATCCATGTGAAGCAGAGTTACTCCCTATCCCAATTCAAATGTAATTTGGCAATGGATGGGAAACAAGAAATCCATCCCTAGTTCGGTACCCATGTCTCTAATGGACATAGGCGACCTGTAAATGGTTCATCTCCCAGTCCCCTACTTGCAAATGTTTCATCTCCAAAGCCCATGCTTACATTTATCAAGGGTATGAGAACTTGTCAGAGATTTGGGGTGCATGGCTAGGCTCAAAAAAGCCTCCCATTATTCCAAGACATTAGATGTTGACTGATTGTGTGCAGCGTCAGGATTATTCTAATGAAAGGACATATGCTGTACCAGGCTGTAACTTGATTATGAAAAATGTGGAAAATATGTTTTGCATATCACGAACGAAAAATGCAGAGGCTCAGAGAGTAAAATATGCAGAATATAAGATCCATAATTCTTGAAGAATTTATCATCTATAGCAAACACAGCTGTTTTTACTACATAAGAAATGATCTTTTTCATTGTTTTTTGAAAATAAAATGACCTTTCATAAAAAAAAAAAAAAAAAAAAAAAAAGAAAACATATATGCTTCCTTTATTTTCATATTCTTCTTGCTTGTATCTACAAGCAAAATTAATAGTCATTTCTTACAATTTCTGTTGCAGTTTGTTTTCTGGAAGATATTTTAAAACAATTCAACACTGACTTACTTACTAGATAATTGTGTTCTGCCAATCTTTCCTACTTGATAATTGGAATTCAAAGCACAGCACAAGCCTATGCTTGTACTGTTTAAACCAACTGTAAGAACTGTGCTGTCAGAAGAAATTCCATAATTTCAGTTCCATGTATTACTTTCAGCATTTTGTGACTGGCATCTTTAAAGTCAAACAAATGGACGCACAAAAAAGCAATTTCAGATTAAGGAACAAAAAGTAATGATATGGTACTCATCTATATATGCAAATCATGATAAAAGTTACTTTAGAATATGCCTGATAAAAAAAATTATATATATTTGAATATTTTATGATGTATTTATTTAGATCCTTCGTACATGACTAAAATATATTTTATGTCTAAATGTTTGACATGCTTTCTTTCTAGGTCTGTACCTCAGAGTACTCTTTGCTCTTAATATAAAAGAGGTTTTATACAAGTATCAAAACAGTAGGAAAGTGTAAGTTAAATACACATTTCTAGCTGATATCTCATATCTCATCACCTTGCCTGTGATATAAACAGAACCTGCTGGAGAGACAGGTATGTATGCCAGAGACCACCACTTCTCTGTAACAGGCTCCCAATCAATGTGAAGCAAAGTTACTCCCTATCCCAATTCAAATGTAACTTGGGCAATGGAAGGGAAACAAGAAATTCATCCCTGGTTCGGTACCCATGTCTTTAATGGACATGGCGACCTGTAAATGGTTCATCTCCCAGACCCCTACTTGTAAATGTTTCATCTCCAAAGCCCATGCTTACATTTATCAAGGGTATGAGAACTTGTCAGAGATTTGGGATGCATGGCTAGGCTCAAAAAGCCCTTGCAGTCATTAGCCTAGTAAACACCTACGAACCTATGCAGATTACAGTCAGCGAGTAATGTCAGTCATTAGAGTTTCACACTTCTTATTGTTTTAAAAAAATCATCTTGATGCCAAGCCTGTTTTTCTATTAACTTTTCTTTTAGTAAATTAGAGTAATATTGCAAAAATTGTCCATGATTTTGGCTTTTGTTCCCCCAATATTCTTTGCGTTGTTCACATTGTGCACAAACAGTTAAGAGGTATGGCACTTAGCCCCAGCAATTCATTTCAGCCATGCCAGCAGCCATGTCAAAACAAATGGCAGCATGATGACACATACTCATGTTGCATGCAACATCCATCTGTGAGGTAACAACACAATCTTTGGTCCCACAGCTATATAAATGGAAATGAAACAGCATGTCACAAAAGCAAGCACTCATTTAACAAAAGTGTATACTATATAGTACAACACTGTAATGTCTTAAGACTGTTACTTTATCTTCACATTTGTGAAAAAAAGCAAGATGATGAGGTCATTTAAGGATGCTTTTATTTCCTCTCTCTTTTTTCTTTCCTTGCTTTTCTTTTATTCATTTTCTGTTTTCTACTTTGCTCATCTCAGGGTCACAGAGGAGCCAGAGCCTATCTCAGCAGTCTACATACATAGAGCAGACCAAATCCTGAATAGAATGCTAAGATGCACACAAACACACACACACACACACACACACACACACACACACACACACACACACACACACACACACACACACACACACACACACACACAGTTATACTGCATTCACACATTCGGGCAATTTAGAGGATTACCAGTTCACCCTTAGCATGTCTTTGGGATGGTGAAGGAGCCTAGAGCACCTTTGAGAAAACCCACATGAACATAGAGAGGGCAAATAAGCTCTACAAAGAAGGGTAGTTAATTAGACAGTAAATCATGTGAGACACCTCTACCAAACCATTGCATCACCCTGCTATTCAATAGTAACTTAACTGGAAAAATAAACTAAGTCATACCTGTTTTTAACTTTTGCCCATAGCATAAGGACAGAGTTAAATAATATACAAGTCAAAAATATTAATTTTCAATTAACCAACATGTGTCTGACATGTCAATGGATACTGGAGTACCACAGGAAAAATACTAACACATGGAACAGGCATGTTTGTTGTATACGTATGTTATCTAGTAGTCGAGCTGAAACATAAGATCAAGAAACTCTTAAGCAGTGATAGCAGCCTAGTAATGAGGGTCGAGTATTTCAATTCTGATTAATTTTTTAGCACTAAGGGGCTTAAATGTGAAGAGAGCATGAGAAAAAAATTGCAGTAAAGACATTCCCCCAGATTTAATAAACTCCATGTAGGAATAGTCTAAGTCCTACATGGAGTGTACTGTGGTCATGTCTGCAGCCCCCCCTCAGCAGTGTGCCTTGCAGCATATTAATGAAGGCACACTACTGAGAGAGAGCCACGTATCACAGTTACAGAAAAAGTATAGGGGGTGTGTTGCAGTGTCTGGAGATGAGTAATACACCTCCTACACTGTTAAAGTGTCAGATGGCAAAGTTAAATGTTTTTTTTTTTTTTTTTTGTGTTTGTGCAGCGCTTAACAATAGACATGTGTCAGACATCTAAAAATAGAAACCGAATGTTTAAGCATTTCTAAGTGAGTTTGCAATGCTTAAACATCACTGAGAGCTATATAGAAATGTATAGCTGCAATCACCATATCGTTGGTAGCTGAATGGTTAGAATAATGGCCCACAAGCCAGTGCATTTCTTCGTGCTGGTCCCAAGCCCGGATAAATGGGGAGGGTTGCATCAGGAAGGGTATCCAGCATAAAACATTTTCCAAATGAGATATGCAGAAAACAATACAAATTTAAATACCGGATCGGTCGGGGCCTGGGTTAACAATGACCACCAACAGTACTGTTAGCCAACAGGGTGCTGGTGGAAATTGGGCTACTTGTTGGCCGAAGGAGGAGAAAGAGAAGAAGAGGGGGAAGGCATGTCTGAAGGCAGGAAGAGAGGAGAAAGGTTAGGAGTGTGATAGTGAGGGTAGGAGCTTTGAATATTGGCAGTATGACTGGTATAGGGAGAGAGCTACCTGATATGATGGACAGAAGGAAGGTTGATATATTGTGTGTGCAAGAGACCAGGTGGAAGGGAAGTAAGGCAAGGCGTATTAGAGGTGGGTTAAAATTATTCTATCATGGTTTGGATAAGAGGAAAATGGGGTAGGGGTTATCCTGAAAGACTCAGTATGCCAAGTGTGTTTTGGAGATGAAAAGAGTGTCAGATAGAGTGATGTTTATGAATCTGAAAATTGATGGTGTAATGATGAATGTTGTTAGTGCATATGCTCTGCAAGCTGGGTGTGCGATGGATGAGAAAGAACAATTTTAGAGTGATCTGGATGACTGTACCCAAGGGTGAGAGAGTGGTGATTGCAGTAGATTTCAATGGGCATGTTGGTGAAGGGAACAGAGGGGATGAATAAGTGATGGGTAGATATGGTGTTAAGGAAAGGAATGCAGAAGGTCAGATGGTAGTGGATTTTGCAAAAAGGATGGGCATGGCTGTGGTGAATACATATTTTAACAAGAGGGAGGAGCATAGGGTGACATACAAGAGTGGAGGGAGATGCACACAGGTGGATTATATCCTATGCAGGTGGGCTAGTTTGAAGGAGATTGGAGACTATAAAGTGGTGACAGGGGGAAGTGTAGTTAGGCAGCATAGAATGGTAGTCTGTAGAATGACGTTGGTGATCAAGAAGAGGAGTAGGAGTGTGACGGCAGCACCAAGGATCAAATGGTGGAAATTGAAAAAAGATGCTTGTGATGTGGTATTCAGGGAAGAGTTAAGACAGGCACTGGGTGGCAGTGAAGAGTTACCGAATAGCTGGGTAACTACAGCCGAGCTAGTAAGGGAGACTAATAGAAAGGTGCTTGTTGTGACATGTGGACAGAGGAAGGAGGACAAGGAGACCGGGTGGTGGAATGAGGAAGTACAGGAGAATATACAGAGAAAGAGGTTTGCGAAGAAGAAGTGGGATTGTCAGATAGATGAAGAAAGTAAGCAGGAGTATAAGGAGATGAGGTGCATGGCAAAGAGAGAGGTGGTGAAGGCTAAGGATAAGGCGTATAAAGAGTTGTATGAAAGGATGGACACTAAGGAGGGAGAAAATGACCTGTACCAATTGGCGACACAGAGGGACTCAGCTAGTAAAGATGTGCAACAGGTAAGGGTGATAAAGGATAATGAGGGAAACATTCAAGTGAGGAGAGTGTGTTGAGCAGATGGAAAGAGTACTTTGAGGGGTTGATGAATGAAGAGAATGAGGGGGAGAGAGAGAGAGAGAGAGAAGGTTGGATGATGTGGGGATAGTGAATCAGGAAGTGCAATAGATTGGCAAGGAGGAAGAATGGATAGCTATGAAGAGGATGAAGAATGGAAAGGCTGTTGGTCCACATGACATACCTGTGGAAGCTTGGAGGTGTTTAGGAGAAATGGCAGTGGAACTGTTAACCAGATTGTTTAATGAAATCTTGGAAAGTGAGAGGATGCTTGAGGAGTGGATAAAAAGTGTGTTGGTACCGAATTTTAAGAATGAGGGTGATGTGCAGAGCTGTAGTAACTACAGAGGGATAAAATTGATCAGTCACAGCATGAAATGATGGGAAAGAGTAGTGGAAGCTAGGTTAAGAAGGGAGGTGAAGATTAGTGAACAGCAGCATGGTTTCATGCCAGGAAAGAGCACTACAGATGCAATGTTTGCTCTGAGAGTGTTGATGGAAAAGTACAGAGAAGGTAGAAGGAGTTGCATTGTGTCTTTGTGGACTTAGAGAAAGCATATGACAAGGTGCCTAGAGAAGAGTTTTGGTATTGTATGAGGAAGTTGAGAGTGGCAGAGAAGTATGTAAGAGTGGTGCAGGATATGTAAAAGGCTAGTGTGACAGTGGTGAGATCTGCAGTGGGATTGACAGATGCATTTAAGTTGGAGGTGGGATTACATCAAAGATCAGCTCTGAGCTCTTTCTTATTTGCATGATGGACAGGTTGACAGATGAGATCATACAGGAGTCCATGTGGACTATGATGTTTGCAGATGACATTGTGATATGCAGTGAGAGTAGGGAACAGGTTGAAGAGACCCTGGAGAGGTGGAGATATGTTCTAGAGAAGAGAGGAATGAAGGTCACAGGACTAAGGCAGAATATATGTGTGTGAATGAGACAGAGAAGAGAGAAATGGTGAGGATACAGGGAGTAGAATTGGCAAAGGTAGATGAGTTTAAATACTTGGGATCAACAGTTCAGAGTAATGGTGAGTGTGGAAGAGAGGTGAAGAATAGAGTACAGGCAGGGTGGAGTGGGTGGAGAAGAGTAACAGGAGTGATTTGTGACAGATGAGTATCAGGAATGGTGAAAGGGAAGGTCTACAAGAGGGTAGTGAGACCAGCTATGTTATATGGGTTGGAGACAGTGGCATTAACAAAAAGGCAGGAGTCAGAGATGGATGTGGCAGAGTTAAAGATGTTAAGATTTGCACTGGGTGTGATGCGGGTAGACAGGATTAGGAATAAGTAAATTAGAGGGTCAGCCCAGGTTGGACAGTTTGGAGACAAAGCCAGAGAGGTGAGATTGTGTTGGTTTGGACATGTGCTGAGGAGGGATGCTGGGTATATTGGGAAAAGGATGCTAAGGATAAAGCTGCCAGGTAAGAGGAAAAGAGGAAGGCCTAAGATAAGGTTTATGGATGTGGTGACAGAGGACATGAGGTGGTTGGTGTGACAGAGTAAGATGTAGAGGACAGGAAGAAATGGAAACTGATGATCCACTGTGGTGACCCCCTAATGGGAACAGCTGAAAGAAACAGAATGTGCAGTTAGTGCAAGGTTTGAGTACAGGCTGTTCAGCTTTTGCATGCGATAGGAAAATATAATAAAAATATTTTTTTATTATGTATACATTAACATTTGTTAACTGGGTTAGTCCAGCTGGACCAGAAGCCCATTTTCAGTGGAGACAAGAAGTTAAAAGCCCCAGTTACACACAAGTGTCTAATACATTAAAGTCATACTCAAAGATAACGTAGTTAAATGCATAAGGTTAGGAGATAAAAATTAAAATAGATACACATAATAATAAAGTATCATTAATGAACAATTACTTTAAATATTTTTTTTTAATTTTTAAAAACATCTGGTTTGCCTGTAGCTAAGCTCTGCTAAGCATTGCTAAGGCCAAGCCAAGCCAAGCCAAGCAATGCTTAAACAGGCCCCATTTTAGCAGTACTTAACAATGCTCAGCTCTGCTTAGCTGGTTTGGGCATTTCTAAGCATTTGCCAGTTTAAGCATTGCTCAACTATGTTTAGCTGGTTTTTGTGGTGCTAAGCTTTGATTAGCATTTTTAAAAATGATCCAATGGTGGCAAAGGATGGGAAAATAGCCTTATTTAAGCTGAACAGGTTGGAACACAGCCAGAGCCTATTGGAGTTTGATCCATGGAGGAGCTATGGCAGGAGTTGGAGAGGGTGCACGCTTCTGGGTGCAGCAGTGGGTCATATTGGAGTCCAGGGTCATGGCTGGGTTCCTCATAAAAGACCATGACTACAGGCTGCTGCAGGACCAGTACCAGGGGTCTGAATACAAATCTGAGGCCTGGGACCATTTGGCACGTGACTTCACCACTGCAACTGGAATTCCCCACACTGGTGTACAGGTGCGTCACCACTACGATCACCTGAAGTACAGGAAGGGTGAACTCTTTGCCCAGTGGATCCAAGATGCTCAGGACAACAATGCCCAACAAGTCTGTAAGTACAAGAAGCACTGATTTACCAAAGTCTATTATGAATATCTGCTAGACAGGTACGCATAATGGTGTGTGTCTCTCCTTACAGCTGCAGAGGAGAGAGCTCATAACCTGGATGCCCATGCAGGATGCCTGGCCAGTTTGTACCAAGAGTGTGGTGAGTACAGATATATCCTGAAATATATATATCTATATATCTATCTATCTATCTATCTATATATATATATATATATATATATATATATATATATATCTATATATATATATATATATATATATATATATATATATATATGAAATGATAAATAAATAAATAAAATAAATATTGTAATATAATTAAGAAAGAGTACAGTAGTAACTGCCAGTAGGTATATTCTGTTTTGAGTGTACTGTAATGAATGTGTCCATAGACTTGGATGGATATAAGTGATTAATGCCAGGTACAGTTCAAGATACATGAAAGCATGAAACCTGATAATGTTTAGGAAAGCAAATTACTACTGCATTAATAATGTTAAAGGACAACTGCACCCACAGACTCAAAAAACATGCTTATTTCATCATGGTTTGGTGTTTCCTACATTTTAACACCATTCTGGGACTATTTACAGGTTTTTATATATTTTTATATGCAATTTCTGAGTCTGACCACATGGGGTTTGGCATTTTGAAATAATTCTGATTGTTTAGTCTGTCCCATCATTAAGTGCTTGTCTGTAAAACATTATGCCACGTATGCCTATTTCTTCCTGAAGCTCCTGTCACTGCATTGATTTTACATGCATACACTGCTGTTTTTCAGTCAGTTTTAAGTAAAATTTCATGCCATTCAGTGACTGCTTAAAACACAAACAGTGCAAATACCACAGAACAGACTTTCAAACTGCTTTTTACTGCTGTTCTTTTTAGAATGGCTAAACTGCAGAGTTTTGTGAAGCCTGAATTATACTACTTTGACTCATCTCTCATCCCCCTTCACACCTAACTTCCCTAGCTGTCAAAGTTCTAACGGTAATTTGAGCTGTTACCACCTGAGATTGACAGCCCACAGCAGAAGACTTGATTCATGTACTGTTTCCTTGTTCTAACCTTTACTTTCTATATGAGTACGGAAAGGAGCAGTGGGCTGTAACATCACAGCATGGGTGGGTTTTTAGGAAGGTCGTAGAAATGTCAGTTTGGGGAAGGAATTGACCAGTAAGCTACCTGTATTCATAGGTGTAGATGACATCAATGAAATGGAGACTACAGCAAGCATTACCAGGGAGGGACAAAACTTTTTTGAAAGTGAAACCACCGCAGTTCAGTAAGGTACTGTTCTAGTGGAGAAAAACAGTCGGGTTAAAATATTTTACATGCTGTATTGTTTATTCATAAGGGTGGCCACAGTGGTGCAGCAGTTAGCGTTGTCACCTCACAGCAAGAGGTTTTCTGGTTCGATCTTCAGCTGGGATGCCTTCTGTGTGGAGTTTGCATGTCTTCCCTGTGGTCATGTGGGTTTTCTCTGGGTACTCTGGGTTCATCCCAAAGATATGCTGTAGGTGGATTGGACACTCTAAATTGGCCCTAGGAATGAGTGTGTGTGCCTTCCATGGGAGGTTGGGTGCTGGGCTGGCAACTTAACACTGTAAAACTCTTCTGCCAATCATAAGTGGACAGGTGATTTGCTGTGGCAACTCCCTAACTGGGAAAAGCCAAAAGAAGATTGTTATCTATTCATAGCAGGGACAGTAAATAGGGATAAAAAGGACACAGAAGTTGAGCATTTAATAACAGAATCCCATTGTTGTCCTTTAAGGAATAACAAGTGTATACCGCATTAATAATGATGTTCTGGTAATAAAGTACAACTGGATTCATAATGTGAAGGGAATAAATCATCTGCATTCATATTTTCAGAAAATAAATTACACCTGCAGTCAGAATTGTTAAGGAAATAAAGTCAGTAATGCATACATTGTGGAATAACAGCTGTCTTTCAATGCTTGCATTATGTATAGTGTTCGACAATAAAAAGACTGTAAAGTGTTTCATGTCATCCTCGATAAAGGTTTGTTGTGCCAAATGTGTGTAGTTTGGGCTGTTGGTCAAGAAATTGAGTATTACAACTGCTGTGACGTAAACATGGGTATAATAACATGAAGTGACTGAAGGTTGGCTGATAAAAAACTGTTTTGCTAAAGTGTAGATGTGGGGCTGTACTACAAGATATACTGCATTATGATATTTGTTCTGCACTATAAGATCTGAACCTTCAATAGTAATGTAAGGTATTATAGAGTGTTTCCCTCATCACTGTCTTGTGTTAACCTTTACATTTCAGCTATATGCATTCCTGAACATATGATGATCCAGACAGGTATAAAACTGTAATAGCAAATATACCATCTGCTACTGTATGTGGGTCAGATAGCCACCCCAGCACCCCAATATGGTCTGTACGCATCACACATATTACCATCCACTAGGGGTTAAATGTGTACACCTGCATTCCAAGTAGTAATACACAGTTCACCTACCATCTCTGTCATGCATGCATCATATGCATGTGTGTTCAAGTGTCACTGCAGTCTTGTGTAACACTCTACCTACATTACTAGGTCAAAACTTGTTACTGGGTGAGCTCTAGGCATATATCAGTCAATCACCTCAAAGCAGTGGCTCAGTAGCTCAGTTTGCTAAATGAATGTATGTTTCTCATTTTTCCACACACAGACCAGGGTTCAAATCCAGGGACAAGTACTAGTATATATTTATAGAAACAGACAAGTATTACTGAATATATATAGAAACAGTTATGTATTGTTAAAAGATGTTCTCCCCACAGGAATTACAGGTAAATAAATTGTCTGTAGTAGCTGTTCCAATGGTATACTAATTTGTGTGTCCAGATGTGCTAGTGTGTAAACAGCATTGCTAAGCAAGGTGATAAGACTTTATTAAATTTAACATCCACAAGTACACTACTATTCCAGGTTAAAAAGACAAATAAAACTGTTTATTGTTGTTATGGCTGTATGCCTGGTACATCTGTGAATGTCTGTTGATAATCTAATCCAATGCCTGCCAAGGACAGCAGGATACATGTAAGCTCTCTGTGCTATGCAGGATACATGTCTCTCAAGTGTCACTCTGTCACTGAAAGTGATCACTGTTGCCAAAACCCTTGGACACAGATTTAACAGTCAGTCAGAGTATGTCAGTAGCACACTCACACAACATCTGTGCACAATACACCTTGGTAGTCATACATGTTCCCCTAACATATAATAGTCCCACTGTAGTCATGTACCTGTAGGTGTTACAGCTTGGCCCATACTGTCCCATGTAGATAGCTTGAGAGGTATGTACATGCTACAGAAGATATAAGGCACTTGTAGACATAAATTAAGGGCAGACCTGTAGAGTATAGAACAGTACAGTTGCAATAAATATAAGCCTATACTGTTGCTAATGGAATGTCTTTCTCTCCCCCCAACCCTGATCTGCATCACAAATATTATTATTGTTATACTACGGGTAGGGTTTCCATTTCACATATGTTGTTTTCAAAACCTTATGTTGGGCCTTGTGTTTTATTATTGTTGCATATTACAATGGTTGCATACTAGCATAGCTTGTTGAAATACCAATGTTGTTGGCCTTTTGTCAAAATTGTTACTGGCATGCTGTTACAATACTGACTGTTATCCCATTTATTGTTGTATTCTGTATGCTATGCAATTTTATTTCTCTGGGTTAATTGGAACACTCATGCATGCTGTAATAACTAATGTTTAAATGCACTGTGCTTAACTAACCTATACACTTTCAAAAAACCTCAACACCGTAGCATGAGTGGGTAGGCCGGTAACTGTGGACCCACCTACCCCACCTCATCTGACCATGGCACCAGGTCCCACCACATCTGGGACCCAACTTGGAGCTGCCCCCTTCACTGGTCCTGCACCACCCATGGGTGGGACCACCTCAAAGGGCGGGGCCCGTCCTTCCCCTGGACATGGGCGCTGAGAGGGAGTGGCCACCTGGCAACAGCTTCCAGGGATAGTGAGCAGGATTCTCCAGCATGATATAGACAATTGACTTCACCAGATAGAGGGAAGACTGGTGCACCTGGAGGGGCAGGCTGGCCCTGGTGCCCAGCCCCAGCACAGCCACCTTCAGGGCAGTGAAGAAGCTGTGGTGACTGCCCATGTGTGGGGAGCTCAGTTCCACTGCTGCCGTCTGGGGGCACTTGATCCTCTGATTTCACAACAACCTTCCCCATCCAGGGTGTTTATCCCCCTCATGTGTTATACACCATCCCTGTCTGCTGTCTTGTCTGTCTTGTCTGTTTGCAAATGCTACCTCTCCTACCCAACATACCTCCCCACACGTACCCTATATCCCTTCCCCACATCCCACTCTCTCCTTAAAAAAAATGGGCATCTGTCCACAAAACAAAATATTGCCCCATATGTAGCTCTCCATTTTGCCCACATCTACACTATCAATCAGTCACAGCAATTAATCAATACAGTTATGTCACCCACACCCCTCCCTGTGGGATGTGAGGCTCCAAATTCTAAATTGCCCACAACATGCCCAGTTGTTGCTGCACAAGAAGTGGAGGACTGTGGTCCTTTCCTACACCTGTGTTGCATATCTCTACCTGCCTTTCATATTGTTTTTCTCCCTGCTTGCCCAATTTCACCACTTTCCTATCACCCCTTTTTTGTTTTCTTGGAAATAGCACAGGTTTAAGTAGGCTTTGCAAAACCACTTAAAGCTGCTTTAATCACCTTTTGTCTGATACTGTTCTGCACATCAGCAAAGCCATCTCCCTAGCAAGTCTCACACCCAGGACCCTACTAACTTGTGACATAGTACATTAGCCCACTAGGACAGTCAGCTTTGAACAGTAGCAGATGTTTTCATATACGTATCCTGTTTATCAATGACGCACAGCAAAAAAATATTCTGCCCCTGCCAAGTTTCAAACACAGGACCCTAGTAACTAGGAAGAAAATGCATGAGGCCACTAAGCCACTCAGCTTTGAGGACTAACAACTGTTTCCATAAACTTATCCTAATTGTCAGTGATGCACAGCAG
The DNA here is from genome assembly GCF_019279795.1 of Protopterus annectens. NCBI lineage: Eukaryota > Metazoa > Chordata > Ceratodontiformes > Protopteridae > Protopterus > Protopterus annectens. The sequence continues at coordinate 354,403,875 of NC_056745.1, forward strand.
AAAAATTTACAACCCTGCCAAGTTTCAAACCCAGGACCCTGTCAACTACAGCACAGTGCATTAGCCCACTTAGTTCTGAAGAAACATGGGTGTTTCCATAAACATATCCTTATTGCTAGTGATGCAGTGCTTGTACATATAATGGGACAAATGATAATGTACGTGGGAATGTGATGCAGACAACAAACCAATACACAAATAAATGTTGACGGACGTATGTGAGGCCTAGAATTTCAAGTAGAGATGACAACTGCAGACTGTTGTAGAATGTCCACAGTTGTGACATCTACATTTAGCACACTTGTCATACAATCTATGCTGTGTGCTGACATACTGGCAAATCAGTACACATTGAGATTATGAAATCATGACAGACAGTTCAGTGTCACACGTCATACACATCCGATCACACATGTTCATGTCAATCCTGCGTAACAGACTGTATGCATGCACATATGTCTTGCAAATACACCTTCTATAGTATTGACTCCATATCTCAATCTGTTACATTTCTAGCATGCTTAACATTTTGCCACCCACAGCCCTGACTTCGATTCCAGTGTGTTGCATGGTCAAGTACATGGTTGTCGGAAAAATTAAATGACTGAGACGTGCAATTTTAAGCAGACATTTTCTCTGCTACTTCAGTTACTACCACCCATAATAGCACCTCAAAGACTTGTAGGTTGGGACACCCTTCACAAATATGTATAAGTGTCCTAAATGTTGCCTACCACTCTCTGGATAGCACTATTACATAACATATGTACCAGAGGCACATGGCTCACCTGGACTGTTATGGGTACCCTCACCCTGGCTATATTGTGACAACAGAGCTGACACTGCTGCCTCACTCACATATACAACTTGCTGTCCCACAATGTGTTCACAGTCCACAGTATGGCTCCTGGGCAGACTGAAGCAGCTGTAACCTGCAACATATGCATCAGTATGTTCAACTACCTGCTACTGCTCTGTTCTGCACTTTCTACATTTGTCTGGACAGTAGTTCTTCCTTACCCTTATATGTGGGCCTTTCTCCTGCCCTGCTGCAGTTCCTGGCTTTATCCACAGTTTCTGTTCTATGTAGTTGTAGGTATGCTGTGACTGGGGTAAGAGATGTAACACCACATACAGGGTTAAGGACTTCACACGTCTGACTGTAACTGTTTTGCAGGTTGTCCAGCATTGTGCTCCATACATCTGCTCTGGTTCTTAGACAGTTTGTTGTACTGTTATTATAAGGCTATATGTTGCCCATACCTCTCAAACTCTTACAGCCATTAATCTGGACAGGCCACTATATAACAGTGGGACATAGGCCCAATCAGGGGACAAGATTTTAATATCGCTCTTACAAATTTAGGCAGTTGGTAGATTGGTTTTGTATTAGCATGAATTTTTCAATAGGTATGGAGTTTGCATCTCAACTGTCTGTCATTAGTTTCTCTCAGCAACCTTATTGATTTGCCAATAGTTTGCCAGAAAACTGCAATTTTATGAAAAACAGAACATATATATGAGCCATAAATGTGGACATTCTGTTAAACTCTGTACATTTGTGAGGTATGGATAGGGCCCACTGACTTGTTGTAAGTACTTACACAGTTACGTGACAGTCTTTATATTCCAGTGCTACATTGACTTATTACAACATGCTGTTCTACTAGCCACTGTCTGAGTTACTCAGGGCTGTGTACTGTCCATATCTGTGGTCCCCTGTCCCTCTATTGTCTCTGTCTTTGTCCAGCTTTTTTGCAGTAACAAATACTGACATATGGACAAGCTGTAGAACTCCTACCATGCAAAATAGTAGGTGCATCCAGTCTCAAACCATGTACATCAGCAATCATAGTAATATACTTACCCACTAAGCCATGCCAGCCACCAGACAGTGCAGTTTTCTTCCTGACACTATCACCCACAGGCAATAAAGCACTTTGAACCCTGCGTATTGGGGAAATGGTACATGTCATTAGGTTGATTGGGACAACCCAGGGATTGTGTGGTCTGCTGCTATTACCTTGCAAACATACTGTGACTGCAGTTGTATGGGGACATGGGTGTATTGAGGGTAGGGGACTCTAGCACTGACAGTAAAGCATCTGTCCTGTGACCCCACTGTATGTCATTTCCTCGCATAGTGCAGTGGGTTTTACTGGCTTGGGGCCTACTGTATATTACGGGTCAGCCAGTATTGGACAGAGAATTCCTGTTGTCCCATACAGCTGTCAGTTGTCTGCAGCTATCCCAGTAACCCACTCTGTTCCCTTCCATACATGCAGCAGGTCCATACATATGCTACCACAGTCTACTACCTCATTCATTTGTTGTAAAGAAGAGTGACTTACCTTGTGCCTGCAGCAGTTGAGATGGCAGTGCTTCAGGGCTGTCTATGCCTGAAGCATGCAGTACACAGCCAATACATGTTAAGGTATAGGTTGTGTGGAGTGGCTGTCATCCATTTTATTATGTATGTGAGTCAGCGTGAGGTGTCAGTACTAAGGAACCTAGGCTGCCAGTGCATGTGCTATGTGTTGTCTCTTTGCCAAGGCCAGGGCATAATGGGCACACCTACATCTGCCTACAGAGATAGGCTCAGGGGGTTCCTCCTTCAAGTCCCCCTGTGGCTGTGGGGACATTCGCACTGGTGGGGGGGTTGTGTGTCCCTTCCCTGTGATTTTCCTGCAGCAGCTATTTCTGCAGAATCATACTGTGTACCATGGCACATACTGTCAACAATTGTGCACATGTGGCTGGAAAGTATTGCAGAGCAGAGCTCCACCAGATATATCAAGGCAGCAGAACCATGACCTGAGCAGCCCAAACACATGTTCTATGATGTTCCTAGTTTGTGCATGTGCTTCATTATGGCGTTCTTCAGTAGGTGTGTGTATATTTCTGATGGGTGCCATCATCCATGGTTCCAGTGCATAGGTAGCTCCCCCTATGGCCCTATGGGATGTCCCTCCTGGCAAACATCTCGTACAGCTGTGAGGCATGCCAGATGTGAGGGTCATGATACTTGCCAGAGCTGCCAGCACACACATACGTGATAATGCTCTGGGCATTGCACATGACCTGGCAGTTGATGGAATGATACCCCTTGCAGTTGACATAGACCCTACCATTGTCACCAGGTGGTGTTTTGATGTGCACGAGAGCTGTCTATGAGAACAGAACTGCAGCAGTTAGTAAAGACAACCACAAAGACTTCTATAGTTATTTAAAGAATCTCCATGGCAATACCCAGATTTGCTCTGAGCTACTGCACAATGGTACCTCGTATACTGAGCCAACAGATATTGCCAATATAATGGCAGACATATTCAGTGCCTATTTTACCACCTCTCTATCACACCAAAGGACCAATCACAATACCAGTAGATTGCCAGGCACCCATTATTACTGCTGCACAGGTTAAAACAGCACTGTCCAAGGCCAAGAATACAGCTTCTATGGGATCTGACAATATCTCTGGCTGTGTTCTATATGAACCACAGAGTGGCCAGGCACCTCATCTGTGTGCCTTGTTCAATCATAGCCTCACCTCAGGCTTTGTCCTTACCAAATGGTGCAACTCCACAAAGAAGGAGCAACTATGGATCCTGGGAACTATTGCCCCATTAGCCTGATGAGTCTGATATGCAAAGCTATGGAATGCATCATCGTGGACCTAATAAACAAGGATATAGGGAATCTCCAAACTCTGGATCCCACACAGTTTGGTTTTGTGAAGGGCAGCTCATGCCTGCTCAACCTAGTCGACTTCTTTGAGTCAGTCACCAGAGGTGTGGATGAAGGCAAGGTGGTTCATACAGCCTACCTTGATCTGCCCAAGACCTTTGATACCATTCCCCACTCAGGAAGCATAGAAAAACCTCACTAAGCTAGGCATCAACCCCTGTATCACTAGGTGGGTTGTAAACTGCTCACAGATAGAACCCACAGTGTGAAAGTAGCTGAGTCCAAGTCAGACTGCTGACCAGTCATGAGTGTAGTCTCACAGGGTTTAGTCCTGGGTCCTCTCTTGTTTGGTATCTACTTCTCTGAAGTCCAGGCCAACACAAACAGACTCTGGCTGTCAAAGTTCACAGACGATTGCAAGTTGGAAGCTATTATTAACTCCCCAAGTGATGCTGACATCCTAGAGAAAGGCCTCACTGAGACCAATGACTGGTGTCAGAACCATGGCCTTAAGCTCAGTGCCAACAAAATGTGTCATCATCTCCTTTGGAAAAAATCTGGTTCACATGAATTGCCACATTGATGGTAGTCCACTGAACATAGAAGGCATTATAAGAGATCTGGGAACACGGGTTGACAGCAACCTCTCTTTTGACCACCACGTTGCCACTGTGGTCAGAAAGTCCTTCTATGTGGCACATCTCATTACTAAGTATTTTGCATCCAGGAAGAAAGAGATCATTGTCTCCCTCTAATCTTCCCTCATCAAGCCAATCATCAAATACAGTGCCCCATTTGGCATGTGCCTCACTAGACATCTGCAGCAACTGGAGAGGCTGCAAAAGTACCTCACAAAGATGATCATAGGCCTTAAACACTTGTCCTATATGGACAGACTCAAAAAACTTCAACTATTTTCTGTCTTATATCACCTACTTAGAGGAGTTCTCTGCTTGACTTGCAAATCCATGTCTAACAAAGCTCTTTTAGAAATGCTATATCTAAAAAAAATCCCAATCCCTCTGCACCACATGCTCCAAAGACCTCAGCCTCATTACCATAATCAACAGAACAAGCTGGAGGGACAGGTTCATAACCCAGAGACTGCCCATGCTATGGAATAGACTTCCCATATATATCAAACAGAACACTTCACTGGCCCTCTTCAAGAGAAAACTTGATGAGTGGATTGGAAATAGAAAATTCACCCCAGGGATCACTCCAGTGGCTCTGCTCAACAGATGCACTGTGAACTAAGTTTGGGTGACATGATGGCTAGGCTTGTAAAGGCTCCAGGGCCATTAGCCTTTTACAAACCTAGGAACCTATGGCACCCAGGGTAGTGTGCTACACAGTGAAAGAGATACATATTGTTGACCCTCTCCTCAGGGGTTCATGGTAGATAAGAGTGCTCACTGGCATGTGCTTGCATGGCATCCAGGAACTGTTTGAGTACCCTAGATGCAGATGCTTGTGAGATCTCCATTATGTCCCCAGCTGGCCTTTGAAAAGTGCCTGTAGCTAGCTAATATTCTAAGGGCTACACATACCTTTGTTTCCACTGGGATGGGTTCCCCTCTGTTGTCTTTGGGTCTGAGTTGAGGGCGGCAGAACTTGGTGAGTTCTTGTAGTATGTCCCTGTCCACCCTGTAGCACTCTGCAATCTCCAGCTCATGTAGCCTCTGGAGGGTTACCCTGGGCCTGAACACTCTTCTCCTTCTCAGTCTGGGCTTATTGTCAGCGTTATCATCTTTACTGACCTCAGCCTCAAGCACATACAGATGTAGCAGAGCAGCAGCAGCCCCTAGCATTTTGTCAGTTAAAATTCCCAAGTGTGTACTCCAATGGTGCAGAGTATGTGTGAAAATCAGATTGTAGGGTGTATGCATAATTTATAGTGGTGTGCTGCAGTTGCAGCCTGTGTGATTGGCTCATTATGTTGAATTCCACCTGATAAGTATATTATTTGGAGGTTTGAATGGGCCAGAGTCTGTTGAAAAGAGCTTATCACTCATTTCTAACTGATTGGCTTTCCCAGGCTATTTTTTTTTCTAATTCTTTCACTGCTAAGCACTAGGGTGTACCACACAATCCTGCAGCATTGGTGTAAACAGTCCTCAGCAGTTATGACACTCTCCCAACCACAGGCACACTGAGCTTTTCTTAAACTAGCTAAAACACACTCAGCAGCATCAGACACCCCCACTTAGCTGTGCTTAGCTGAGTGCAAACAGGTGCTGCTGAGCTCTAATCCACTTTAATATAGTGTGACACACCCCCTTTTGATGTCAGCTACCAGTTCTACTACTACCTACACAGTTCTAGCCCTACCACTGGTTGTATCTGCGGATACTGTAGCCCTTTTGCTATTCAGTAACCCCAGCTCATTTACATACAGCTAGTTGTGTATACCCTGGATAATTGACTACTCCAGGGCCTGCCTCCATAGCAAACACTGACACCTGCCATTTTAATATTCTGCATGCTAGGCACTATAATGCAATATATTTGCAAATGTCTCCTTTTCACTTTTTTACACTTTGTATTTTTTTTAATGGCATGTTTGTGCATCATTGCATGCCACGCAAACATAATATATGCATTAAAAATATATTTCTTAATGATTTGCTTTGCTTTCTGGACTCACCGGCCATAGTTTTGGCCATTTGCATGCCTACAGTACCATATCCACCCTTTTGTTAGGCTTTTACAGCCCCTGTTTAAAATGTATAGTTTGGTACATGGCTTTTATCTATGCACATTCCCTACACCAACACGGCACCTACCCAGGTGCCTTTCTGTTTATTGTATCACAAACCAACCTCATTTGCATGGTTTTCACCAGCTCATGAGGTGATTTACATTCCACGGATACCTCCGTGTCAGCACACTTGTGCACGCCCTTCCTCCCTCTTTCACAGATCGCTAGGTAGCCATGTTCCATGTTGGGGCTGTAACACCATGCCTACATAGAGAATCGCTCCGTGTAGGCTTTATTGAATTCCACCCATTCACTTTTCTTTAGACTGATTCAGAAAATGATATAATCTGTTACTGATTGTTTTTTTTTTTTTTTTGAGGCTGGGTTAGATTATGATGTGGATTCCTATAGTTAGCACATAGCACAGTGATGTTCCTAAGCTGGTTTGTTTTCAACTTTTATTTGCCCACCAACTTGCTTGTATTCTGTTACAATCTACTGGCATTTTCATATATTACATACATCAGAATTTGATGAACAGGAGATCAGTAAACTGGTCATAGGGTGAGAAACCTTCTAATACATTAGTATCTTCAGTTATATTGGAAGCATATATTCAAAGAAAACATCTTATGAAGCCCAGGAATGAACTGAAAATGTGTACATAAGTAAAACAGACTCAGTATTAACATTATTAAGAATAAAAAGAAAGAAAGAAAAAGCTTCAAGAGGGAAATTAATTCAGGCTTGTAATAACCCCATTCTGATTACATACCACTGAAGAAGTTGAGATGTGAGCTGCCTAGTACATATTATGTTTTCTGTTCACAACACAGCAACTATAAGTAATCTTCTAGGGCAATGGCACCAAAGTGGAGTTGTACAAATATCTGATGTAGATAGTAAACAGAGGTGAGAGAGAAGTATATCATTTACTAGAATACAAACTCAGCCACTTCAGAACACCATGACAGATTTACTAGCCAATGAGGTAGCTGGATCCTTGGCTGATGTTCCACAATGGCAGCCTTGAATCCTCTTTTCCTCACCCTCTGTGGTGCTTGAAGATTGGGCTTGTAGGATATGCAATTCCCCTATCAGATAAAGAATGAAAAAGAGTTACTAGACATTCCAACCATTCCTTAGTGGTTCTCAATTTGTTCTCAGCTGAAGTCACCCATCATTTAATTTAGCTCCAGATTTCAAAGCTTGTGAACCTCCTCTTCAGTCTGATATCTGATTACAACAGAAGATCACATGCCCTTTGTGAAGAAGTCTATCAAAACAAGAAACCAGTACAAAACCTCAATCAAAACTTTGGGAAGAAGCTCAGAAACAAAGCATTTTGAGGCATTGTGAAGACATTCCGACGAAATAGTTGATGTAATTTGTATTCTGCATTTGTCTCTGATAGAACTAGAACTTAATTTCATTAAATCATACACATGGAAGCTACAGGATAGATACGTTTTGCCAACAACTAAACACTGAGCATACAGATTCATGTTCTTTTCTGGAAAAGACAAAGGCAGCACTAATAAATACATTTTACACTGAATTAGAATCAAAATGCAATTGGAGAAAACCTGATAGGTAAACCAACTGAGCAGGATAGCAAGGGAATAAACTCTAAAAGGAGCTCCAGAATAATGAAAAAAGCCCTGTGAGGTATAAAATCTTCAAAAAATTTATTAAATACAATCAATATGGACATTATACATAACACCAACTAAGAACTTTTGTCCCTTATTCATAATAGGATTTCATCAGAGTTTAATTAATCATCATAAGTGTACCTTTGAAAAACCCACAACCACTCCCAAATATTATGCCTACCTAATAAATTAAACATCACACCAATTAAAGTACCCACTTATTTAAAAATATTCAGTATTCTATTCTATAAAAAATATAATTATTACATATCACTTCTTCACAATTCACATATTAAAACAGGACCTGCCACCAGTGCCTAATTCTACATCGTAATGAACAATCTAAGTATATAATAGTCATATTAACATACAAAATAGGAAAGAGTAATAATTATAAAATGACCTATACAAAATAAAACCCAGAGCTAACATTTCTGACACACTAGAAATTCAGGGACTTTATTTTGACACACACCACGGATACTGAGTCATTCATACATCAGACTCCAATGGCGTGTGTTGTCAGTAGCCACTGCAGTTCCTTGCCCTCCAGTTTGATCTTCCATAGTTCCTCTTTTAAATCTTGTTCAATGGTATATATGGCAAAGAACTCAAAGACATGTGCCTCATGTTCTTGAATATGTTTCCATAGTGCATTATGCTGCTCCGTAGTCCTAATGTCATCATAGACATGTTCTAAATTCTATCATTAAAAGATTTTTCTGCCTTACCTATATAAAAACTGGGAAAATTTTTACACTGGGCAATGCATACTATTTTGTTAGTCATACAATTACAATACTTAGGGCTCTTGACAGTCCCAAACCCATAAATCTGTATTGGTTAGCCATCTTTAATATAGGGACAGTAGTTACATCTACCACATCTAAAAATGCCTGTCTTAGTGTATCCCATCCTAGAGTTCTTCCTCATTCTTTCAATATAATTATTAAGACTTCAATCCTTTTTGTTTATGATAGGGGCTTTGCCCACTTTTTCTAGGTGGATGCCACTAGCTTCAAGGATCTTTCAATTTCTTCTTAAAATTTCCCCTATTGCCTCTGTATCACTACTGCAGGTAAATGGCATAAATGGCACAACCCTTACTGAAGGGTTTTTGCTGCTCACTACCATTTATAGTGCCCAGCTCTATTCTTCCCCCCTCTATTTAACCCCAACAATGATGTATAGAATCATCTTCTTGTCTTATTATATACTCCTATAAAATGTTAAGAAATCCATTAGGATAACCTCTATTGATCAGCATATGTTTCACTTTATTGGTCTCTTTACAAAAAGTGCCCAAAGAGGAAACCATACATGCTAGCCTGATATCTGTCCTTTTACCAAGGCTATTTTTTGATATAATGGGTTACAACTATTGAATTGTAACAGTGAGTTTGAGTAGGATGGTTTTCTATAAATATTCAAAACAAACCTTCTACTACAAAATCCTTCCCGATTTCCACATTGAAATAACACAAAACAGTGTTTGATTTTTCCATAGTAAACCTAAGGAAGTCAGTAGTGTTATTAACATATTGGATGAATTTTAAGAGTTTCTCTTCTGTGTCCTTCTAAAAAAATATTATAACATCCAAAACTGACCATATAGCACCCAACATCCTTCAAATCCTGACTGAAAAATGTATGTATGTTCCCAGGGTGCCATAACAATATTTGCAAAACAGAGGCACAAACTGCCTGTATGGCAACCCCAAGACAGACATGGGATAATGATATGAGCCACTTCCCCCGAATAAGAGTCTGTCTATGTTATCTCAGCTGAGAGAGAGGGCTGTTTAGTGACATGCAAATAATGGAACAGCTGAAAGATAAACTGGAAAATAAAACAGCCCTTAATGACCCAGCATGGAAGAAATATGTTTCCTAATACTTATTTCTAGAGTACTAATGGAACAAGGAATTTAAGCATCTAGAAAAAACTTAGAATGTCATTAAGTGTGCAGAGAGAATGAAACCTTTTTCTTTTTTTTTTTTTTGGATACCATGCTGGTTGTAAACACATGTCCTTAATAACCCAGCATGGAAGAAATATGTTTCCTAATACTTATTTCTAGAGTACTAATGGAACAAGGAATTTAAGCATCTAGAAAAAACTTAGAATGTCATTAAGTGTGCAGAGAGAATGAAACCTTTTTCTTTTTTTTTTTTTGGATACCATGCTGGTTGTAAACACATGTCTGAAGCAGTAAAACTGAATGGTTTGTTGTGCTATATATGCCCTTCAGACTGTTACTCAGTTTTACATAATGGCAGTTCTCTGTTATATCTATTCAATTCAAAATTAAAACTTGACAAAAATGACTGCACAGAAAACAAAAAGTTATATCAAAAATACATCACTATTTCAAATATACATTATACTGTAAACTGCCAACAGGTTTAGCATATTTATTCACTACATCACTAATTCACTACTTTAATTCTACATTGCAATGTAAATGTTGACTGGCATAGCATATTTAATGTAAGGTTAGATTTAAACTGTATAATATATTATAATTAAGATGCTCAAGGAATGAACAGTATTGAGCTGTTGACAGTGGCTACTGACTCCAGGTAGAATGAGAATGGAGTGAGCTGACACTATAAGTAGAAAATGGTTACTGCTCTGGTAAGTACACGGTGCAATGAGATTTATTTTATTAAGAAATTAGTCATTAGAGCTAAAACTCATCAAAACTTACCTACCTCACATAGAACACTATATTCAAAGAAACAATTTAATCCCCAAAGATTTCAAACAGAACTCTCACAATACAATTGGACCCCTCTAAAGCACCTCTCTCTCAACAAAGCCATAGAATATTTCAACTCAGCATTCCTTACAATCCTAAACCACCATGCCCCAAGTCGTACCATTAGAATAAAAACCAGAACAGCACCCTAGCTTACCTCTAATACTAAACAAAAGATCAGGCTTAAAAATAAATCTTGGAAGAAATGGCTCCTCTAGAAACCCAACAGACTATCAAACCTTTAGAGAGCTGAGAAACAAAACCAAAAATGCTATTATTTCAGACAAAAAGAACTACTATGTAGAACTTCAGCAATCCACAAAAAGAACCAAAAAGGTTCTGGTCTACTATCAATCATCTACTTACCCCAGGTAAAATAGTAACACCTAACCCACAGAATCTAGACCCTGATAATCCCTCTTTAATAGCCAATAACTTCAATAGCTTCTTTACTACTTCCATACAAACACTAGCAAGCCATTTATCCCCTGATGCTTCCCAACTGATCTTAAGTAACACCAACAACGTCATTCCTTCCCTTCAACTTCAACCCATACCCACCTCCTACATACAATCTCTCTTACAAAAACTTAAACCCACTACCCCTCAGCAGATAAGCTTCCTGCTGAATTCCTTCAGGTAGCAGCAAAAGCTATAGCCTACCCTGTTTCGATCCTAATAAACAGATCCATAAAAGAAAGTGATTTTCCAGCAATCTGGAAGATATCACACATCATACCCTTACATAAAGGAGGCAAATCCACTGACCTCTCTAACTACCGCCCAATAGCACTATTATCTCCACTAGCTAAAATCATGGAAAAATGTATACACAAACAACTACTTAACCATCTCCTTCAAAATAACCTACTAGCAAACACTCAACATGGATTTAGACCCTCACATAGTACGACCACTGCACTACTTTCCTTTACTAACACAATAAACTGTAACCGTAATAATAACAAACTAACTGCTTCTCTTTTCCTAGACCTGTCAAAAGCCTTGACATGGTCAACGATAAACTTCTCCTACACATACTAAACTCACTTGCCTTGGATTTTTCCTCCTTAACGTGGTTCTCATCCTACCTTGAAAACCGACAACAAGCAGTACTCTGGAAAAATTCTCTATCTGCTCTACTACCTATCTCCTTAGGAGTACCTCAAGGATCAATATTAGGCCCACTCTTATTCTCTATCTTTATTAATGATCTTCAATCATCTATCCATAACACTACCTGCATACAATATGCAGATGATTCTACCATCATCTGTACAGCTCCCACCCAATCTGAACTCCAGTCACTCACACAATCTACCTTTTCAACCGTTGAACAATGGTTCTCAAAAGATGTCTCCTTCTCAACTCCAAGAAAACAAAACTATTACTATTCTCACCTACCCACAAATCTCCTCAACTAAATTTTACTATTACTGCAGCTGACAATTCTCTTATCTCCCCAGACTCTACTACCAAACTGCTTGGTGTTACTATTGATAATAATCTTAACTATGATTGTCATATCAATAACACTATAAAAGCAGTAAATAAAAAGATAGGTTCACTGTACAGAATAAAACCCTTCCTTACTCCAGAAGCACGGACCACCTTAGCTCAATCACATCTTATCTCCACCCTACTGTATGCTTCCTCTATTTACACCAATCTCTCTAAAGGTAACCTGAAAAACTAACTACATCCTATCATAATATAGCCCGCTTTGCCACAGCATCCCAGTACAGAACTCACCACTGTAATAACTTAAAACAATTACAATGGTTAGAACTACCTAACAAGCTTATCTATCAACAACTCTTAATTACACATAATATTCTTTATCAACCAACAAAAACACCAGCTCTCAGTAACCTCCTTACTCCCTACAAAAACTTGAAACAGTTGCGATCTGCCGAAAAGATACAAGTCACCACAACTAGAATTACAAATTCAGCAGGTAACTGTCTATTTTCAAACTCCATAGGGAAAATATGGAATAACCTCCCCCCACACATTACCTCACTAGACTCCTTTCAACTTTTCAAAAAACAACTTCTATTACATCTTAACAACTTCTGGCTCTGTTCCTGTACCAATCCAGACTAAATGACTTCTTCGCTCTTCAGCCATACCTCCCTACGTAAAAATCACTATCTTTCCCTGCTATTTCAAATGACTAAATTACTGTACTGTTCTAAAAAAAAAAAAAAATGAATATATAGCTTAGGCTATTTTTTCGCTGTATTTTCTACTACACTAAAATGTATGCATTGTTGCTTAAATGTTTAACCTTGTTTTAATTGTGGAGCTTTTCTCCCCGGGCCTCCACTGAAAATGGAAATTATCCAGCTGGAGTAGCCCGGTCAACAAATGTAAAATAAAATAAAATAAAATAAAAGAAAAGAAAAAAATGAGGATGTTGCTTGAAATCAAGAATACGTTCACTATAAGCTGGTATAAGGCATGATTAATGTTGTACAAGTCGAAAAATGGGTAAATCTAAGAAAGTCAAACATCTGGTGCATCAGTTCTTTGATTACACTTCACCATTTATGATAACACGATAGGAGGATAAGAAATATACAGCATAACCCATGTTATGAAAAAGTCAGTTTAACCCAGAAATGGCATATTCCCTGTTATCTGATGGATAATGTAAGAAATAAAGCTCCCAGTTTTTATACATCTCAATAATTAACCCTGTTTAACAGAATGCTAATTCTCCTGCAAATATATCATATAAGCAGCTTGTTTTACACCTTTGTTTATTTATGAGTAAGGACTAGTTTTCTAAAGTCTGGTGCTGGTCCTCTGAGCCAAAACCTGTATTTATTATATTATTTTATTGGTACCAAAGGATTCAAAATCTAATGAAGCTCACTCACAGAGACGGTTTATTTACAGGTAAATGTCCTTTACCTTTAAATGATATCTGTTCTAAGAACATGTTTTCTTAGTTCTGTTTTACACATAGACACATAGGAAAGAAAGCAAAATAAGCAACTGGCATCAAATGATTGCTTGGGAGCATTTCCAAGAAATCATTACTTGAATTATGGGTTTATGTCAGTAAGCTACTATTGATTGGTATTCAGTCTCCATGGTTTCAATCCAGTTATTTCAAAATGACTTATAGCAACATGTAATTTAGTCTTATCCTCTGCCGCAGAATAGGGAATTCTGTAGTCAATAATAGTCTTACATTATAGGCTTCCAGAAACTTTGTTTTGACCTTTAACTACCAGAATTAATTTCTCAAGAAAATCTGCCCAGAATGACCAGCTTTTAAACGTACAGTAAGTAACATATTGTTTCTTCCTGCACAAAAACCAACAAATTGTATGCCTGTGTATATATATCTACGCTACATTCATAATGCATAAATAGTTTAGCAAGCTTAGTAATCAATAGAATTATTTTTTTAAGGAAACAAAACTAATTTACAGACCCTAATGTCTTTCTATACTTTTTCAGGTGTAATATGAAGATATATTTTGCATTTTGTGTACATAATCAATATTATTGTCTGCCTTAACACACTTTGCTGAAATTCCCAATATCTTGTGCAGTGCTCGTATAACATAAAAAAGGAAAGAAACAAATTGTTCTACATAGGTCAAATATTTTATATTAAATTCTATATTCTGGGTAGTGCTATTGTAAAATGTCATTGCCCATTCCTTACTTCTTGAATGAATTTAATGTTTTAATGGTTTTAACTTCTGAGATGATCATATCTGACTAATCTGACCTATTTGTCTGAGTCTGTAATGCAGCAGATTAAGAACAAAAAATATGTTTTCATTTTGTAGACCTGAACAAGTTTTGATACATTCTAGCATGTAAGATAGAAAAATAATGTAACCCTACAGTTTATTTTTCAAACCATCTGCCCAGTTCTCTTCTTCTTAAGATACTGGATTCCCTAATTTTTAGTTGCTTAGAGAGGTACATTCTAAAAGGGAGCTTGTATTTGATAATGGGCTTAATAAGAGAGAAGTAAAGATGAAAAAGGGCATCCTCTGACTCAGATGAACTGATCCAACAGTGTAAATAGTCTGACATCTGCCTAAAGCTTTTCTGACCTTGAGTAGACACAACCTGCCTTTAACAAATTCAAACTGAATATAATCAAGGGTTTAGAGGCTACCTATGTTATGTCAGTTCCATGACTTTACAGATAATGTGAGTAAGATAAATCACAAATCAGCATTTAGTTACTTAGATTAGTCATGATGGTACCTTGTGCCCGCCAACCTTTTGAAGAGATACAGCTTTGGCAAGTTATACATAATATCAGCATCATTCCTGCATAAGCTAAAGGATGAATTATAAGTTTCTGTTTGTTGTGAACAACTCCCCTAAATCTGCTGCAAAGTTATATTTGCCTCAGTAACCACTGTAGTATTCTCCTTAACCAGTTTAATTTCCTCACTCAGAGTGAAACTGGCTGCTTAAACCTACTAAAAGGTAACATTTGCCCCTGTATTCCTTCTGACTTCAATTAATTATAAATTCTGGTCCTCTTCTAGACAGTTTAACCTTATCTCTTTATCTCTTAATTGGTAAACACTTATAGGGGAGCATTCAGAAACAAATAACGCATTCTACAGCAATTTTTAACAGGCTTGCTCAGAACACAATGGATTTATGATTTACAGTACCATATAGCACTGCAGAACTATAACTCAAAAGTTAAGTGATGCCACTGAGGTATACTACATAATGTTACATACAAATGTGGCAGTCATGGGCATTGCTAATGTAAGCTAGCCATTTGTCCTGCCCAGTAACTTACTCTATGAGTGAAATAGTGAGGTAGAGCTGTCTACCAGGCTATTTCAGATGGTGGACAGACAGAATGTAGCATTTCATGGCGTTCACCCATTTCAGTCTATGTCAGCAAGCAGCAGGGCAGGGAGTGCCTTATCAAGTAAGTAATATGAGTGTGTGTGTGTGTGTGTGTGTGTGTGTGTGTGTGTGTGTGTGTGTGTGTGTGTGTGTCTGAGTGTGAGGGTGTGTGATTGCATATGTGTGTGTGTGCCTGTGTGTGTGTGTGTGTGTGTGTGTGTGTGTGTGTGTGTGTGTGTGTGTGTGTGTGTGTGTGTGTGTGTGTGCAAATGTGTGTGTATGTGAGGGTGTGTGATTGCATGTGTGTGTGTGTGTGTGTGTGTGTGTGTGTGTGTGTGTGTGTGTGTCAGTGTGTGTGTCTGTGTGTGTCTGTGTGTTTGTGAAATTCTGGATATCTGTGTGATTGGGTGTGTCTTTTGAAATATCTACATATGTGTGCATGTGTGTGCGCGTGCGTGCATGCACGGGTGCAAGTTCGAGCGTATGTGTGCATGCACACATGCGTGTGCATCTGTACATGCCTGTGTAATGATTTTGCATGTGTTGGTAGCATAGCCAGCCTTAGGCATAGGCCAACTAGGCAGCCACCTAGGGCGCCACACTAGCAGGGGTGATTTTCCAGCATTTATTTGGGGTAGGTTGACCAGGATGTGGCACCAGGTGGTGTGGTGGGGGCACCATGGAGCCCTTTTGCCTAGGGCACCAGTTGACCTAAGGCCGCTCCTGGTTGGTAGGAAGAACACTAGCAGAGTTGTTGTATAGGTACTAAGTGTCCAATTCAAAGACATATAAAGGAGTTGCTGATCACCTTTTGCTCTATACCACTCTTGCATGTCTCTAAACTACTAGCTAGATCCCCATTGCTACGGAAGCACAATAGAAAGGAACTTTGAGTTCTGCAGAGCTAACCTTCCTCAATACCCCATTTATTCTTAGTCCATGAATTTAATAACTATAGCCAAGGTCTGAGAAATCATTTTTATAGTGGATACCTCTGTAAACATTTTAGGAAACCTTGTCTTTGTGCTTTGGCAACAAAGCATGAATACTGAGATTCTCTCCTGTAACTTAATGGAAAACATTACTTCCCTATGCACATAGAACAATAAAATAGATAAGTTTCAGTGTTTTGTTTTTTATTAAGTAAATATATACTGATTAGGCAGACCATCTGCTTCTAAAGGAACAGTCAAAACATTACATGCAATCCCAGAGAATGTCTACCATTCTAAAATAATCATTTATAGGTTCATAGGTAGGTACTAGGCTATTGGCCCTAGGGCCTATATAAGCCTAACCACAAAACAAGTCCTCCTGCATGAAAGGCAATTACACGGCTCCACAAAGTAAAGTACATCCAAAAAGACAATGAGCCAGCAAACTGTGACCTGAAAAATTTAATTAATGCAGCATAAAAAGCAAGTAACCAGACCAGTTTCGGCTGGTAAGAAACACAACCTTCATCAGTCTACATAAGCCTAGCCAAAAAGGTACCCTGGCTTTCGTCACCCAAGAAAATAATTTTCCCGTGCCCCTGTCAAGCAGAGCCAGAAAAGTGATCCCTGGGGTGAATTTCCTATCTCCCATTCAATCATCAAGATTTTTCTTGAAGAATGCTAATGAGGGGCTTTGTTTGATATAGATAGGTGGTTTGTTCCAGAGTATGGGACGTCTCTGGGACAGGAATCTATCCCTCCAGCATGTTGTTTATTGTGGTGACAAGGTTTAGGTCCCTAGAGCATGTAGCTTGGAGGGATTGGGATTTCTTTAAGTGGAGCATGTCCAACATGTTCTTAATCTTTTCTAACATAAAAGATAGACAGGAATTTTGCAATAAAAATAAACATATAGGTGACAACAAATATTAATAAAGCTGAATATATTAATGATTAATGGCAGCTTAACCATGAGCTGCAGATAAATTAAAATTTCAAAAAGATTTGATTACAATTATACCATATTATCATTTGATTATTTTAAAATAGATTGAGCCCAATAAATTAAACACTTTCACTAGAAGGATCAGTTAATTTTGCTTGATTCAATTATTTTCAAAGAGGATTAATGTCAGAACATTAGATTTTTATAAATGATCTCATAACTGAAAATCTGCTTCAGTGAGCATCTAATATATAAACTGATTTGATTAAAGAAATATTTAGGTTACAAACCAGCAATAATACATTTCTAGCACATATAAGGAGCTTAAAAAGTTCTGCTGTTATGTATACATTTGTTGCACTTGATAACTGTTCACAAAGCAAAGCAGGAGATATTTTGATAAAAGTATTGACAAGTGATATCTCTGACACATTCCATTCCAGTATTCAGTTTTTTAAATGTTTAAGTTTATATAAAAATAAATCTTTCTCAATAAAATACCGTACATTATATTAATAAATACTATGCAAAGAGATTGTAAATTTCTTCATGATATTAAACATGAACTCACCTTTCAACAGATGAGAGACATTTATACATGTCAAAGGAAATATGATTGTGAGACAAAATATACTACTGAACATGCTACATAAATCAAATAGTTCTAGGGCTACCCATTCCAGGGACCTAAATATGGCTTGTGACTTAAATAGGACATGCTGGAGGGCATACCTCTCAACCTCTTAGAGCAAGACATCTGGACAAAGCCATAAATAAAAGTGGAACAAAGCTCCAGAAATATGGAGAATTTTTAAATATTGCTCTTACAAACTTAGAAAGTTAATAGAATAAAAGGTTTTGCATTAGCATGAATTTTCTGAAGGGCATGAAATCTGAAACTCAAATGTCTGTCATTATTTTCTAACTTAAATCTTTAATAATTTGCCACTAATTTGCCAGAAAACCACAATTTTATGAAAAACAGACCAAAAAATATGAGGAAAAATCTGGACATTCTGCAAAAATCTGTACAGTTGACAGGTATGCTGGAGGGACAGATTTATCTTTCAGCGACTGTCACGTCTTTGGAACAGGTTAGCAATTTATGTGAAATAGAGCACCTCTACGACACTGCTCAAGGGGAACCTGGACGAGTGGATGGGGCACTGTAAATTCTTACTAGCGATAGTGCTCACAACCCTCCTGAACATGAGCAGTCATCACTAAATGCAATCTTAGGTATTGACTAGTACTTCTACGGCATTACATTGGGTTGTAATGGCTAGGCTTAAAATGATCTCCAGGTTGATAGCCTAGTAATCTCCTATGATCCTACAAACATAAACATCTTAATACATTATGTGACAACTTTATTATGTAATTGTTGCAGTCTGTAATATATTAGTTGCACTTTCATCTTTACTAAAAAACTGTTTTACTTTTATTTTCTACCCCTCTCCCCCCATAAATGCACTTCTAAATACATATTCTCATTTGAAAAACATCAGATAAACTATCAGGAGTGTTTTACTTTAACCAAATTGCAAAGCAAACCTGCTCCATCCCCACTGATCTCTTTCTCTCTCTCTCTCTATTGCTCTCTCTCTCTCTCTCTCATTTTATTTTGAGACACTTACATATTCATTGAGGCAACTGGGAGCTTACGTTATATAAGTAGGGCTAGATCATAAGCTCTCATTATTTGTACATCTTCCTCTTAATTTATTTAAAGTCAGAGAGATTTCTGACACAGATTATGTACACTTTAACCAAAGCACTGATGTTAGAACTCCAATTAACATTTACTGGTATCTTTCAGAACAAATTAACATGCCATTTCATTTTTAATGTGCTAAAATTTACTTAAGTAGTTTGATCTACATACCTCTTCTAATTTTATTAAACATTATTATATATAGCCCAGTAGCTTGGCAGACCAAATATTCCATTAAAACATAGAATCTCATTTAATTAGAACACATCAAACAGAATGCATGATCGTCCTCTGGTACTCTAATCATAGTTCATCACCTCATCTCTAAGCAGCATAACTCAAACAACTAATATTTCAAGAAAATTCATTGTTAAATATATAAAGAAAAGCTGTAAATAAGTTTGTATTAAAGATGAAGGAGGCTATATTTAGTCTATGGTCCATATGTATATTTCCTAAAAGCAAAATGCAGAGGAATTTATACTGAATAGTTTACACATTTTAGAAACAGAGATTAATAAATGCTTTGAAAGTCATAATCATTTTATGTGGATTAGTATCTAGAAGCAGCATTTTTGTTACAATATTCCTTTCCTTCACAGAATGGTTTGCTATTCTCTCCCTCTACAATAGCAACTTGAGAGTTCGTATTACATGGGTACACAATAAATAATAGAAAGACTGCCTTTGTCCTATAATAGCAAAAGACAAATGTATGCCTCCTACCCTATATAATGAGCATAAGTTATGGAGAAGTAATGATAAGTCCAGTTAGTTATTATGCTTTATTTTTACCTTAAACAAAAGTGGCAGTTTAGTAGCTCTCATTTTTAAACACATTTGCTGACAGGGGATTACTTTTTTTCATGACCGTACTTTATCAGATTTTTGTCGGATGGCTACCCATAGGCCAAATTAGTACAACTTATTATGGAAACCATACTGTGTCAGTTATTCAGAGATTGTAAGGTATAAAACCATCATTCAAAATGTAGTAGCTAAGTAGCAACCATTACAGGGAAATGACAGGAAAAGTTAGATATTCAGCTGACAAGCAGCAAAATATATTTATCCCTTCTACTATAAAGCCACCAGCTCATCTAACTAGTGATGATTTTAAATACCATACAGTCTTACATCTAGACTCTTAAGTTGATTCACTTACTGCTTATTTTTCTGCTGTCCAATATATTCCAGCCTAAGATGCCTGTTTACAAATGCTGACTGTTTAGCTGTATGTCACTCATTCAAATTAGCTCATATAAAAAAGCAACTTTAGAATCTAATATAGCCAGACAGAATAGTGTTAACCAGCGGATTGTATTTCCTAGTCATTTCAGACTAATGCTTCACTAAATGAAAGAAAACAATTGTTAACTCTTGGCCTTCTACTAACAAATGAAAAAACAAAATTAATAATAGCACAGGTGATATCCTATTTGCTATACCACTCATGGTCAACTTTCAAAAAATCACTGTCTGATGGAAATTTTCACATATTAGTTTAATTTATATCCATATCATATTTAGTACATTAATATTCAAAGCTTTCACAGCAAGCAAACAATTAATTTATGCCACTTATCCTCTGTAATAAATTGAAGTTATGCAGAAAAATGAATAACTCCATTTAGTTATTATACATTTGTTTGCCTTAAATAAAAGTGGCAGCTTAGACGCTTTAATTTTTAAACACATTTGCTAGCAAAGCTTTACCTTTTTCATTACCATAATTTGTTAAATGTTTGTCAGATAGCTACCTGTAAGGGGTCCAAATGGAGAAATGATAAAATCATGGAATTGAATTCATCGTCAAGTCTTGGTGAGTACTTTCACAAGGTGTAGCCTGTTTTTATAAAATCTCAGCAAGATGATACTAATATATAGACTGTATTTTATATAGCATATATCATGAACAGAAGTAGACTAAAAATTAAAAAAAACACAAGTGGGTGCACAAGTCCCAGGATAAAAAAGTGCCCAATCCTGGTATGTACACTGGAGCCAGGACTGAAAAAAAGTGACAGTGTTGAATCCTGATGACATGAAAACATTCCCACAATGGGGTTAGGCTAGGCTCAGCGGGAGGATGGCCCCTCTATTGTAGAAGGAAGTAGTAGTCCACAAACATCACAAAAAACTGACAGGCCAAAAAAGGGACACAAAGGTTATAGAATGGATTATTGAGGATAAGAAAGAAATTATGCATTCTTACTCTTATGCAAAAAGATCAAATTTCATAATAGAAGATGTTCAAAAAGATTAAGAAAGAAATGAAACGAAAGAAAAATATTTGCACAAGAAAAACATGTCAGAAGCTTTAAATGCAAATTTGTGTTATTTAATACAACAGATCTATAAAAAACATTATACAGACCAAGAAAATTTGGGCCATTTGAAAAAAGAAGTGACTGAGGAAGTGCAAAAATATAAAGAACAAAACCTTGACATTTTGAAAGGTATAAAAAAGAAACATGGACATGGGAAAGAAAGAGAGATCTAATATGGTGCAATATTTATGCAAAGGAGAAAGTCAGAATAATCAATACAAAAAACCAGCTCCAAAGATATTTGAAGAGAAATACTGGCAAAAGCAGCCAGATATGGAAAATTTCCCAATACAGAACAATAAGATCACAAAGGGGGACCACAAAACACAACATCAGTAAAGTAGAAGTTAAATAGAAGCTGAAGTTACAGAACATAAAGTCTAACTCAGGTTATGTCACAACATGATAAAATGAGTCCCCAAAGTAAGGAGAAACAGGTGAAGTGGGACACATATGAAGAAGAAATATGGACAAGTAAAAGAGAATGAGATTTAGTATGGTGAAATATTTATGCGAAGAAGAAAGTAAAAGTAACCAACACAAAAAAGCAGCACAAAAGATAAATGAAGAAAAATACAGGCAAAGGCATCCAGATATAGAACATTTCAAAATACAAACAAAAGATGATTAGTAATGAAGAAGTTGAAGAAACACAAGAAAAGGAAATACAGTAAAAGAAGTGACAGATTTAGTGTAGAAAATCCATCTCTGGTAATATCACAGCATGATGGAACACTGAGTGTCTACATTAAAGACAAACATCTGGAATGGAAAGCATTAAATCACTTGCCACAAACTGATACTCCGGAGCCTTCAGTAGGAAACCAGTACAAAAGTTCAGGTGGAGTTGAACAGCAAGGAAAGGTACAGGAAACAGTGGCAACTCTGACAGAGTCAGTGTTGTGGAATGATAGGTCAGTGAGTTCCCATATGAAAGAGCAACATATGATAGAGTATGAAACTGAAGAAAACGTGGCACAGGAAGATGCTCTGGAACTTATTGCAGCATGCCCACAGGAAAGAGAGAACAAAGAATGTGCTCTCAGTTTAGAAGAAAATGATCTAAGGAAAGAGTTGCTTGATTTAATAGAAATTGATATACATATTAAGATCTATGAAAAAAATAGATTAAGGAAAGTCAGTAAGTTCCAAAATGTTAGAAGTTTGATAAGACAAATGAACACAGTACTCAAGCCTATTAACAAAAATGCATACAACATAAAACAAGTAAAAAAGATAGATTATTGTTCAGCTAAATTAATACCAGATAAAGCCTTACCACAAAAACACAGGACAATAAGGGAATGGAAGGGAAGAAAAGATGCCATCATGGACCTATTGAATAGAGAAAACTATAACGCAATTAAGATAAGAAATGTCACTGTTAGAAGAATATAGAAGAGGAAAAAGATCAAGAAAAACACTTAGAAAGACAGAAGTAATAAAAGCAACGCACAGTGTCAGAACAGACCAGGATCTAGTTTGCACTATTGCAATAGTAAACTAAAGGTATCAGTACAGGCAGAAAAACGTAAAAGATATGCAGATAAATATAAAGGAAAAGAATCAAATAACCAATTCCTGGAAGACTCAAAAAGTTGGGAAACAAAGATAAAAGGAGTAGAGACACCACCAAAAAGAAGAAATAGACACGTTTTGGAGAAATATATATGAAGACCCTGTAGGACATAACAGAGATGCTGAATAAAGAGAAGAAGAAAAAGAAACAGTAAGAAGTTCAAAGGTACAGGATATGAAATGGGATGAAATAACAGCTACAGAAACTGAAAGAATAGCACCTAACTAGAAAACCCCTGGCCCAGATGCAGTACATAACGTCTGGCAAAAAGTATTAGCATCTTTACACAAAGATTTAGCCCTGAGTAAGAACTGCTCATATGCGCATCCCAGACACCAACCTGGTTGACAACAGAAAAAAAATTATAGTCCTCCTTAAGAGTGAACCTGCAAGCTATTCTAAAAGCTATAGACCAATAACCTGCCTTCCAGTGATATATAAATTATATATTGGAAGTTGATACAGATAGTGTTTATAGTCACGTAGAAGAAAACTCAGTCATGACAATAGAACACATGGGTAACAAAAGAAAGTCATATGAAACAAAATATTGTTTGTTGTTAAAGTCAAAATGGAGAATTGAAAAAGGAGAAGAATGTGAGTATGGCATGGATAGATTACAAAAAAGCATCTGACAGCATCAAACATTCATGGATAAAGGAATGTTTACAGATTTTTAAGATACACCCTCCATTGATCAATTATATCACAGTGACCATAAAACAGTGACAAACCACTTTGCAGCTAAGCAATGATAAAGGACAAATTATTATCTTAGGGATAACATTTCAGTGGAGATATTCCATGGTAACTCTCTGTCACCACTGCTCTTTTATCTTACCTTTAACCCATTAAGCTGTCTACTTAACAGATTAGGTCATGGTTACAATTTGGCTCCCAGAAAACAACAAATTGTAAAGACTTGTGTTCTTTTTGTGGATTATTTAATACTGTATAGTTCATCCGGTGAGGAGCTGAAAGCACTACTGCAACTCGTCAAAAGTTTCTCAGATGATATAAAATGTCATTTGCTCTTAATAAATGTGCAAAAGTAGCATTTAAAGCAAGAAAGCTGCAGCACCAAGAAAATATCAGCCTGGACAGGAATGTGGTATAAAGGAACTTGAGCAGATGAGAATGGATAAATATTAGGGAACTGATGAAGGATTGGCAATAAAACATGGACAAAATGTGAACAAAACTCACTAAGAAATATTTTAAAAGACTGAAATTAATACTGAAAACAGCCCTGCATTTAAGAGCAAAGTCCAAGCTATAAACCAATTTTTCACTTCCTGTTCTAACTTACAGTTTGGGGTGATTGACCCCAATAGGTACTGGATCAGCTGGACATGAAAATAAGAAAAATGATTCACGCTTATCAAATAAATGATGTATAGAAATCAGTTTATACCAAGATTATACATTATTCATTCTGAAGCAGGTATGGGCCTCCTCAAAATTGATTACATGTGTAGATCTGCAATTGTAGGACTGCATACATATCTGCTAACCTTACCAGATCCAACATAGAGAACATTTTAAAACATGAGGAGAATAAGTCTAAGATGACTTCTTTCCTTAGTTTAACAGACACATATCAGTGTCTAGCAGGAATGGAAATCAAACCAGAAGTAGACAAAAATCAGGCAGCAACTGAATGTGCCAAAAAACAGAAGAAAGAATATAAGGTGAAGGATCAGATGAGAAGGCAAGAAGTGTGGAAAAGGCATAAATATAGTTGCAAGTACAGAAAATGTCTGGAAAAACTTCATTTTGATCAGGATCTGATGTAGGAATGGTTAAGGAGAGGTTAATTTAAACCAAAAGATGAAAGGCTAATATTGGTGGCCCAGTATAGTGAACTACATACACGAGGGTTCACAAAGTCTGTTGAACATGTGAGAGAAACAGGCAAAGGTAGGCTCTGTAAAACAGAACTGAAAACAGTTGCACATCTTGTTGCTGGGTGTGATACACAAATGGTAGAGGGCCTGTATACTGAAAGACATAATAATACAGCAAGACTGTTGCACTGGGGATTGTGCAGACATTACAATATTGAAGCAGCTGAGAAACAATGGAAACATAAACCAGAAAACGTGACAGAGAATGATGAAGTTTTTATCACATGGGATCACCCATTACAAACAGTTCAAAAAATAGCTGTGAGAAAATCAAATATAGTAGTCCATGAAAAGAAGACAAAAGTAGCAATGATCATGGAAATTGCTACACCTAGTCAACAAACCTGTCTATGTTTTTCTACCTTTATTTATAACTGTTTCCACTTTGGTTATTACTTGAAGCTTGTGACTGTGGGTAAGGACGGGGACATGGACCGACTGATAAAATGAAAGCTTCATCTTATGATATAAAGCAAACAACTACATATACATACAAAAATATTCTTTAATATAAACTTTGTTGTTAGTGTTTTCATCTCTGAAATGAGAATTCCTCAGACTGAAGTTATACAGCATCAAAGACCCTACTTATACATTTAAAATGCACATAACTTATCATATGACTTAGTCATGTGACTAATACTTCAATTGTTTTCTTTTTAAATAAATATGAAAATGTTCAAAACTGTTACTATCTGGGCTATGATAGGTATTTAAAATGACTTGCAAACAGTTCTAACACCAGTTGGAATAACCTTCGGCATCTAACCTGTACCCATAATTAACTACATAGTCAATAAAAGCAAACTTAAAACTTTACCTCTCCTGTATATACTTGCATGTCTACATAACACTTTAGCATCATTTTTGATCTCTATAGCATCTATGTTCTGATATATTCTGCAGTGAAGCTGTATAGTAGTTCTTCCAACACAGAAAATCTTGCAACATGCACATAGCAAAATAAACCACATATTTAGACTGACATGTAAAATTGCCTGGCATCTAATTGTAATAATACTGCTTTTTTAGTATATTTGCAATAATTGCAATTGTAACATTTATACATACCTTTTAGGGCACTAGAAGTTATTGTAAGATCATTTAAACTACTATGGAAAATATATTTTACATTTTTACTGCTCATCCTTGCCAAATGTCTTACCCATAGTATTAGGAGCCTTACTGAAGATTTTCTAGTAATTCTTCATAACTTGCCTCATACTCATTTCCTCTACAGAAGTTTTAGTTAACAAGGTTAAACTAAAATCTCTCACAATCCTATTTTCCTGCTTTACTGTAATCAACCTGCTAGAATCATATTGTGTTCCTCTGTGATTCTTTACCTTTTTGAATACCCCACTGACCCATGTATTTGGATAACCTCTACTTAAAAATGCAGAAGCCACACCAACCCATTCTTTAATGAAAAAGTTGTCATCATCAGTAAAACTGCTCCTACACACACTGGTCTTTTACACTGTTGTTTTTCAAATATGCACGATGCATGCTATCATATTTAAAATAAACATTATTTTGGACCTTTGTTTGGAAGATTTTAAACACTAATGAACCACTATTTTTAGAAACCACCAAATTTTGATAATTTATAGAAAAATTATCAAACTCAAAAGTAAACTGCAAATAATTATTAAGATTATTTAAATAATGAAAAAAGAGCTTTTTAAATAATGCATAAAAAGACATCAATTCTGAAGAGGTCCCCAACCATACTAAAAGAATATTGTCAATAAAGCATTTAGAAATATATTTCATGTAATTTGTTTTAAAAATATATATTCATATTCTTACCATGACATAAAATATTTGCATAACTGGGTGCCATAGCTGCATCCTTGGCCACCCCATTAACTAGTCTGTAACATTTATTATCAAAATTAACAATAATGCCAAAATTATATTTATTACTTCCATTAATAGGTACATTTTTCTGTAATCAATTTTTTACATTAATCCATGTCTTATCTCCATTCCTGCTTCATTAGGAATTACTGTGTATAATGGTTTTATATCAATAGTTACTAGGAAATCCATTTCTAGAATGTCTGAGGTACAGTACTTTTCATAAAATCAAACACATATTTTATATATGAAAAACTTTCAACTACCACATATTGTAAAAGTTCATCAGCAAAAATAATTATAACCTCTATCTTGCCACTACAGCCTGCCACTATAGGTTTTAAAGGCAGGCTCTTTAAATATTTATGTATATTTTGGGTAATCCATAGATTGTAGGTTCATAGGTTCATAGGTAGGTACTAGGCTATCAGCCCAAGGGCCTAAGTAAGCCTAGCCAGCAAGGTCCCCTGGCTTACGCCACCCAACAAAGTTATTTTCCTGTGCTCCTGTTGAGCAGAGCCACAAAAGTGATCCCCGGGGTGTATTTCCTATTTCCCATCCACTCATCAAGATTTTTCTTGAAGAGTGCTAATGAGGAACTTTGCTTGACATAGATGGGTAGCTTGTTCCAGAGTATGGGAAGTCTCTGGGACAGAAATCTATCCCTCCAGCATGTCCTGTTTAATGTGGTAACAAGGTTTAGGTCCCTAGAGTGTGTAGCTTGGAGGGATTGGGATTTCTTTAGGTGTAGCATGTCCAACAGTTCTGGGTATGACATAGCTTTATATGTTAGGCAGAGATCACCTCGGAGTACGCAATATGCTACAGAGTAAAGCTGGAGTTTTTTGGAATGGTCAGTGTAGGGCATCTGTTTGAGGCCAGTAATCCTCTTTGTGAGGTACTTCTGTGGCCTTTCCAGCTGCTGCAGATGTCTTGTGAGGTACATTCCAAAAGGGGCATTGTACTCTATAATGGGTCTAATGAGTGTCAAATAGAGGGGAACAATGGCCTCTTTTTTCCTGGATGAGAACCCTTTTGTGATGAGGTGTGCCACGTAGAAGATTTTCTGACTACTGTGATGATGTGATTATCAAAGGAGAGACTAATGTCCACCTGAGTCTCAACATCTCTTATCACACATTCGGCATTAAGTAGACTGCCACCTATGTGGTAGTTTATGGGTACAGAGTTTTTACCAAAGGGGATGACAATGCACTTTTTGGCATTGAGCTTGAGGCCATGGCTCTGACAACAGGCATCTGTCTCAGTGAGGGCCTTCTGTAGGATGTCCACATCATTTGGGGACTCAGCTATGGCTCCTTGTTTGCAGTCATCTGTGAACTTCGTTAGCCAAAGTCCTTCTGTGTTAGCCTGTACTTCAGAAAAGTAGATACCAAACAGGAGAGGTCCCAGGACTGAACCCTGTGGTACTCCACTTGTCACTGGTTTGAAGTCAGATTTGGAGTTTTTAAAGTTTTACAGCATGGGTTCTGTCAGTGAGCCAATTGGCAACCTATCTTGCGACGTACAGATGTATACCTAGTTTAGTGAGTTTAGCAATAATTCCAGAATGGGGGATGGTGTCAAAAGCCTTGGCGAGGTCAAGATAGGCTGTGTGAACCACCTTACCCTCGTCTATGGCTTTTGCTTAATCTTCGCATTTTCTCAATAAAATAATCCATCGGACTTTGGTTTATTAACCCTTCATTTTACCATTCACAAATATAAGTATCTATTAATCTACAACTATTAAGAAATTCTAGCCAGTGATGGAGGAAAATAGGTGATTGAGGTATTGGGGGGGGGTATGAGAATGCTGGACCAGGCTTCGGTTCTAGTTCCCTGTTAAGAGCAGGATGAGTATAACATTGATTTAATTCAAAGGGGCATTTGGAAAGTTTTGAAGCAAGTAGACTGGTCTTTTATGGTCGAATATTTATTACATGGAATGTGGAGGTTGTAGAGAGACTGGGAAGGGTAGGCAGATGCAATGCTGATCATAGAAGTTGCTAGACTTTGATGTGTATAGCATAGTTGTAGAAGAGTGAGTCAGGAAAGAATTTCTGATGATGTGGTTAGGGGTGGGTTAGGATTATTTGGGGATTAATAAGATGGGCGTGAGGGAAGGTATGTAGTAAGGGAATGGTGGTATAAATTAGTATGACAATTGTATATATTGTAGTAGTGAGACTAAGGAAAGTAATACAGGGTTAGTAACTGAAATAATGAGGATATTTGTTGGAGATGGTGATTATGTTGCTTTGTAATGGGATGGGATGGAAGTGGATTATGAGATGCCATGTATCATTGGCCAGAGATATAATTCATTTGTAAATGGAAGCTCATCAACAGAACTTATATTATGAAAAAAGAAAAGGAATTAAATAGGGATGCGGTATGTTAAAGAGTTTGTTTCTGTCAGCCATTGTATTGCTGGCTAAGAAATTGTTAGACCTGTTAAAATTGCAGAGTAATGCTATGTGGTTAAGGAATACATCTTAATATTTGTAGACAATTCTATACCATTGTGCAGTATACATACACATACAGAAATGTGTATACATATATCTATATATAATTTATATATATATATATATATATATATATATATATATATATATATATATTATATATATATATATATATATATATATATATATAGATATACATAGCTATCTATCGATATATATATATATATATATATATATATATATATATATATATTCATATCTATCTATATTTCTATCTATCTATATTTACACACACACACACACACACACACACACACATATATATATATATATATATATATATATATATATGTATACATATGGATCGCCTTAAGATGTTCAAACTTTTAAAAGCTCGACTTTCATATGGCCGAGACCATATGATCAAACTTTTAAAAGTTTGAGCGGTCTGAATGGGGATCTCCATAGAGCTTGGAACGGGAAGATTTCCCTTTACCGCAATGTAGTGTGATCTTGGAGTTGGTATTTTTAAATAACGGCGGGTGTGGGGGGGTGGATACTGTTTAGGGTTTTTTTTTTTTTTTTTTTTTTTTTTTTTCCACATTTTCGAACATTCAAATGTTTGATCATACAGTCTTGGCCATATGGAAGTGAAACATTTGGATGTTCGATTATGTGAAGTAGACCTATATATATATATATATATATATATATATATATATATATATATATGTATATATATATATATATATATATATATATATATATGAATCTACTTCACAAGCTCGAAGTTTCAAAACTTCGAACTGCAAATGGTCAAGACCATAATATCAAAGTTTTGAAAGTTTGAAATTGTAATAAAAAAAATAAAACACTTTTTTTTTTTTTACATTTTTGCACGGGGCAAGCCCCTGTGTGCCCCCACACTCCTGATTAAATAAATATACCAACTCTGAGATCACACTACAGTGAGGAAAATGGAAAATTTCCCATTCAACGCTGTACGTCAGTCTCCATTCAAAATGTTCGAAGTTTCAAAACATTACTGTTATAATGTTAAAATTTTGAAACTTTGAGATTGTGAATGAAATGTATATATATATATATATATATATATATATATATATATATATATATATTGAAAAGGTAGAATTCACATTTGGTAGAAAGGTTTTTGTGGGTGCAAAAAAGAGAGTGCACAAATTAAGTGAATGCTCATTTAAGTCAATCACATATGGCTAAATTTAGCTTTATATAGTGTAGGTAAGCAGGTGTGTGCATGAAAATTAATGTTTGAATGAAAACCTGGTGGTTGTGAAGATGTGCAACACTGTGTTATAGCAGCTATTGTGAATATGCAAGTGTTCATGGGTTAGGGTAAGAGTTAGGGTTAGGTAAGAGGATAGAGTCTGTGTTGTGTAAGTTTTGTGTTATGTACAGGGTTAGGGATAGGGGCAGTGGTAGGCTTAGGGTTACCATTAGGGTTAACAAAACATGAGTAAGATGGTGCAAGGGTGCATTACAGGTAGACTCCAAACATGAACTTCAATAAATGATAGGTCAGTGGCATGCAAAACTGAAGGCATATCAGATGAAACTGAATATGGGCAAGGCAGTTGTCATGGCAACAAGTAGGGGGAAATCAGAAGAAGCTGAAAACTGTGATAAAAGGCAAGAAGAAACAAAGGTGTCCAGCAAAGAGATGGTTGGGTTGTGTGAGAGAAGACCTGTGACAGTTCAGACATGACTGTCAAAGAAGGTAAGAGTGTGGCACTGAACTGAAAGAGAGGGCAACAATTGATGCAACACCCCGACTCCATGAAGAAAATGGGAAAAAGGGGATTGATGATGATGATGATGATGGTATTTTTAATACATTATTACATTTTACAAACATTACTGGCAGCACATTGGTACAGTAGTTAATGTTGTCACCTCACATGAAGAGGTTTGCCAGTTTGATTCTCGGATGGGGTGCCTTCTGTGCAGAATCTGCATGTCCTCCCTGCATTTGTGTGGGTTTCCTCTGGGTACTCCAGTTTCCTGCCACATTCCAAAGACATGCATCTGGAGTGCTTCTCCCTATGCCTCTGCTGAAAATACGCTCTGTTCTAGTCAGACTTTCCTGGTCAACAAATGTTAAAAAAATAAAATGATTTGTTTCTCAGTGTATTTTAAAGTTGAACACTCTTGGAATGAAATAAAATGCATTGAATATCAACTTAAGAGCATTTTCTTTTGAAAATTAATAATACAACATGCAGCAGATGCATTCAAAGGAATAAAGTAAGATGTTCTTAAACACTGATGTCATAATGTTCTTAGTATGAAATCTTATGAAAATGAAAAAGCAGGTGCATATGATGTAACAAATACCTTCAAGAGGAAGAGCATAAGGGTACAAGATTCATACCTGGAACATTGTTTTATTTTATAAATTAAACTGGTCCTCCGATTCTTTTTAGACATGACCTGAGAACAGAACACACAAACTGTCAAGTTAAAGATTAAAATACAGTATTTCAAAGATTATGCAGGTACACAAAATTTAGTTATGCAACTCGTGCATAGGCTAACATTACAAGATACATTTAATAAATAAAATAAATGAATGCTTTGGATTACAAGAGTAGTAGATATGAGTGACAGACGTTACATCAATGAGCAGGTTTCCAAATACTTTGTCGAAAAAATGACATCAAATGGGGAGGGGGTCACTGCAAGGGAGGATTTCCACTTACTCCTTCAACTCCATTTATACATTGACTCCAAAAGGGATTATATAAGTCATATGGTATATATGGGAAGGACTTTGCATGTAATGACAAAAAAAAAATAGTTTTTGAGTATATCAGCATTTTTTCCAGGCCATGTACACTTGAGTCTCTCAGTTGTATAAAATAAACTTCTGACATTTGAATGCTCCAGGTTCTTCTAGATCATTGAAAATGCTTAAGTTTCACATGATCACATGGATCTGAAATCAAAGAACTTTTCACATGCTATCTCTGTAACAAATGGTGAATTTGAAACATGAAATTCCTAAAATGAAATAAATAAGGAATATCATGTAGCAAAAAAGTATATAACAAAGCTGTGTTTCTTAAATATTGATTTGTACAAGGCCCGCAGTTGAAATACAACCACATGCTTACAAAAATGTTATTTTTTTCTATGAAGTATAGCAGTCATGTTCTGTTTATCCTGTGAAATGTTATATAAGTACACTAAATTAAAGCATTAATGCTGTTTTCTGGCATTATAATTTTAGGGTGGAAATGCTTAGTCATATTGAGCAAGCGATGTACTGTGTACACTTGTAAGTTGTGATTTGTTCTTTTTCTCAGACAGCCTACTTATCACAGTATGAGCATCCCATAACACATCTTGACTCTTGTTAACTAGCAGTCAAGACCTAAATTTCTTGTCAGGTATAATTAAGGGTGGAGAGTAGGCAAGGCTATAATTAATATATGTATGGGGTCTGATGAAATTTGGATGCCTGCCTAATTGCTTAACTTCAGAACTGTTAGATGAAGTAGTTGCTGCCTAATGTTGTGGACACATCAACTTTATTAAACAAACTGCAAATGCATTCCTGAAGAAAGAAAATGTATTTACTGCACTGTAACTTTAACATCAGCTTTCAATTTACATAGGCCATGCTGACTTTATAAAATATTTATTTCAATGACCTGACGGAAATGATTGGTGTAATCTAAAAAAGTGCATCATTCTGCATTCTTAAATAATTTCAGACGCTGAGGCATTGCAACAAGATACCTGTTTTGTAGGAGTAAAAGTCTTTTCATATTGCAGCACTCATAATGTTGCAATATATGAATAATGTTCATTTTTTTATAAAAGTATAGCACTCTTACACGTACTGTTTGCTGATACAGTTATGGCAGTTATGGGTGAAATAATGTTGCAATATGCTTTAATATGTATATCTATTGGAATCTCTTTACTATTAAAAGAAATTTCTGCAGGTACAGGAAGCATGCTCATTTTTCTTTAGTTTTGCAGCTACCTATAGATTACTATTATTTATCCATGTAGAATGGTTTGTAAGTATTTCTCTGCTGCCCCTGCCTCTGTATTTTATCATGCCATGGCCTGGTGGGATTAATAGAGTTCTTGGCAATAAGAACTGTGACAATGTCCCAGATTAACAGACGTTATCAGCTTGGGATCACTATTAAAATGTTGATCCTTTAACAATGTCAGTTAAAGTAGAACATAATGATTCAGAGGACCTTGATTTTTCTTTGCATGAACTTTCATTCTCCATTTTTGGATCACCAGTGACTTGGCTGGAAAAAAATAAGAATACGATGCAATAAATAGATGGTTTGAAGTACAGTCTAAGCTGTTTCTAAAAGAGTTCCTTAACGGATAACTTAATAGTTATACTGCTGTCACATGCTATAGTTTTAAAGATTTATTATCCTTACTGAAAAACATAACAATGTCAGCAAATTATATGGTACAATATGTAGGGTGTTTAGGAATATGCTACATCACGTGTGTGTTTCATAAGTTCATAGATTCATACAAGGCAATCAATCACACACAAGTTTAAAATCATTACTGCGGTTTACTCACTACTCCTGCCCATAATGGCCTGAGGGATCTGACCTGCGGTGAATTTACAGTTACTACTCACATCCTCTAAATTATATTTAAAGAAAGAAAGGTATTTGTTTTGCTTGATATGGAGTGAAAGCTCATTGTAGAAATAGAGGCTCTTTTAGGAGAGATGCGTGTCCTGCCAGTAAGTCTTTTTTATATTAAAGTGTAGATTTGAGTCCCTATAGTGGGCATTTATGGAGTCTGCAGTTTTACAGACATGCACATGCATCAAAGTACTGCATATATGATACATGAGCATGGCTAAGAACTCTTACAATGATTAGACAACAAAATGCCAGTTGGATTCATTTTGTAAATGGGAAGGAGATGGGTTGATTGGATATTTTCAACAGGAGAAGAACAGGCAGAAGAAGTCAGAGAAAGACAATGGAAAGGGGTGTGGAAGGGGGGAAATGGTTTATTTATTTATTTTTTTTCCTTTGTGGGACAGGTATCCATTTTTAGAGAAGAATGCTAGGATGATATAGTTAGGAAAGAGTCTATAAGGATGGAATCAATGTCAGACATACAAACATATAATAGACAAAGACTGACTGGAGTCAGTGATATCAAAGGGGGGGGGGTCACAGTGGGTAGACATAGGCAGAAGTCAGACAACTAATGATGGGGAGAATTAAACAACAAACAGTGGATGGTAAATGACAGGAGGACAGGGGGAACACCATAATGGGAATAGGGCGGGGTGGGGATAGTTTGGCATGCCATCAAAATGAAGAATCCACCCATAAGGCAGTCACCTGAATGGCTGACATCATAGGAGAGTGACATCATGAGTGGGCTGTAACTCTGTTGTTGAAATAATTGGAGAAATTCAGTTATGAGATTCTGAAAGCCATATGATGGTGTACTCCATTGTGACAGCTGGATATCAATTCACTGGTCAACTTCAGTCCTGAACACTTGTCACACTTTCCACCAGGTAACCCAGGAGGACCCATCTGTACCTCTCCCACCAATGGCAAAACACTAGATGCCAACAGCATGCCATCCAGGTCACCTTCCACAGGATGATGTTTGTCACCCTGCAGGCAGCCACTGCACAGAACGGTATCGACTGATGCACTACTTTTAGTCCACAACTGATGTTATAAAAAATGAACATAAAGGAAAGAAACAAAATAAGAAACAAGCTTACACCGGGCACCATCCATGACCCTTCCACCTATGCAAGTGCTATTGTCCCATGTTGTTACAGCCCCAGTCACTGGCTCATGTGGGAATGGTAATGTGTGAGGTACAGTGTGGCCAGTCCATGGACTGTACTCTGTAACCTGATTGCACACATCACTTCTGTTCTTTTTTTGTCCTGTTATTTCCCATAGTTGTGAACCAAACTTAATAAATAAATAAAATAAATAACCAGGCTCCACCACTTTGCTTGTGCCACAATATATTGTTTCAGCATCTGTCTCACATGGGGGTCACCTGCAACTTCTTCCTCATCTGATGCACACCAGGTCCTTCTCTGCTGCAGTCAGTGCTGTAACCTCCCCATGCTGTAACCTCCCTATGCTGTAAGTGCTTACACAACTCCATGTTTTGTAGTATGGAACAAACACCACGGTTAACTTGCTGCATATATCAGAAATGTGTTTATTGGACTTTCCAATATATCCGGACAGATGAAGTGAAACCTCTGCACTTCAAACACTCATTCAGTGATGTTCTGCAACTGCACCAATGCATTGTTGTACACCCTGTATACCTCTCTTTGGGGGATGGGGGGTCAACAACCATGACTCTGAACCATATATTGCATTACCTGAACATGCAACAGCAAACACCATTATGAGTTGTGTGTCACTTGTATTCATTCAGCTAAACCATTATGGGCTCCAAGGTTGGCAGTGTTTGCATCTACCAGCCAGATGACCCTGTGAAAAGTTCCCTCACATGAAATACTGGTGTGGGTCACACATGTGACAGATGTTGGAATCATGGAAACTGCATGAATTCTGCACAGCCACAATTGTATATAATACACTGTGTATTGCACATGCCTTAACAGTTGATGGGTGAGAAACCATTCTGGTTGATACACTAGACATCAAGTAGACAAAGTAAGTTTTTTTTTTTTAATTTCTCCAAATCTTTTGGGTTTCTAATACTATGATAGGAATGGACCCCATTCCTAAGTCAAAGTACAATTAATGTTAATGAAATTAGTATTGCTTTAGTCTTTGATGTCAGCCAAAAGTGCTCTTCGCAGCACCCGCAATGTACCCAGTAATGACTCCTTCTGCATTTTGTACAGGGTTATATGGACTGGTTTGTTTGTGTCTTTCGGCTTTTACCGGTTAGGGGTCACCACAGTGGAACTTCGGTCCGCTAATGATTGGCAGTTGATTTTTATGTATCGGCTTGCCAAGCCTGATGCACAACATTCAATGAAGGTACGCCCATTCACGCATGTCTCCACGCAGAAGATGCTCTAGCTGAGAATCGAACCGGACAGCGTCTTACTGTGAGGTGACAAAAAACGCTACCACAGCACCACCACCGCGGGTGGTTATATGGATTGGTAATATATCTAAATACAACTGCAGATTCTTTTTTATAAGCCCCGTTGCTCATACTACTATTGGAATTGTCTGAGTATCTTTCTTCTAAATTGCTCTCATTTCTGTCTGCAGATACTGATATTTTATGACTTTGTGTCTCTCTGTATGCAAGACACTGTAGTCACTGGGTTTGGCAATTTCAATGATCGGTGCTACTTTTGTCTTCTTTTCTTGGACCACTATATCTGGTTTTCTAGCATCTATCTTTTGACCTGTTGGTAATGGGTGAGCCCTTGTGATAGAAACGTCATCATTTTCTATGATGCTTTGTGGCTCATGTTTCCAGTGTTTTTCAGCCACTTCAGTACCATAATGTATGCACAATCCCCAGTGCAACAGTCTTGCCACATTATTATGCCTTTCAATATACAGTCCTTCCACCATTAGTATGTCACAACCAGCAATGAGGTGTGTGACTGTTTCCAATTCAGTTTTGCAAAACTTACATTTATCTATTTCTCCCACATGTTCAATGGTCTTTGTAAACCAATGTGTACGTAACCCATTATCTTGGGCCATCAATAATAATCCTTCATCTCTTGGTTTAAATTCACCTCTCTGAAACCATTCCTGCATTTGTTCCTGATCAACATGAGGTTCTTCCAGAAGTTTTCTATACTTACAACTATATTTATGCTTTTTCCACATTTCTTGCCTTCTCATCTGGTCCTTTTCTTGCATACTTTCTTTTGATTTTTTGCAAATTCAGTTGCTGCCTGATTTTTATTCACTTCTGGTTTGATTTCCATTCCTGCTTGTCACTGATTTGCTTCTGCTAAATTAAGCAGAGAAGTCATCTTAGATTTATTCTCCTCATGTTTCAAAACTTTCACTATGTTTGAGTCTTTTGAGGTCAGCAGATATGTGTGGAGTCCCATGATTGCAGATCTATACATATAATCAGTTTCAAAGAGACCCATCCCTCCTTCAGAATGGGGAGTATATAATCTTGGTATGCACTGATTTTTATAAATCATTTGGTGAGCATGAAGCATCCTTCTTATTTTCCTATCTAATCTATCCAACACATTTTGGGGCCAGTCAATCACTCCAAAACTGTAAGTCAGGATAGGCAGAACAAATTGGTTTATAGCTTGAATTATGTTCCTAAATGTCAGTGCTCTTTTCAGGATTAATTTAAGTCTTCTGAAATATTCCTTACTAAGTTTTATTCACATTTGTTGGTGTTTTATTGTTGATCCTTCATCACTTCCCAAATATTTATACACTCCCTCTTGCTCATGTTCTTTTATATCACATTCTTGTCCCAAACTGATAATTTCCTGGTGTTGCAGTTTTCCTGCTTTAAAGGTTGCTTTTGCAGATTTATCAAGACCAAATGTCATTCTTATATCATCTGAAAAAATGTTGACAACTTGTAGTTCTTCATCTGATGAGCTATACAGTTTTAAATCATCAATAAAGAGAAGATGAGAAACCTTTACACTTTGTTGTTTTCTAGGAGCCAAATTATAGCCATGGCCTAAGCTGTTAATTAGACAGCTTAATGGGTTAAGGGCAAGGCAGAATAGCAGCGGTGACAAAGAGTCACCTTGGAATATTCCCATTTGAAATGTTTATCCCTGGGATAATAATTTGTCCTTTATCATGGCTTAATTGCAAAGTGGTCTGCCACCGTTTCATGGTCACTGTAATATAGTCGATCAGTGTAAGGTGTATCTTATACATTTTAAAGCACTCTTTTATCCATGAATGTGGGATACTATCAAATGCTATTTTGTAGTTAGTCCATGCCATACTTAGATTCTTCCCCTTTTTACAGTTCTCCACTATGACTTTATTTAACAACAATGATCCTTTGTTCCATATGACTTTCTTTTATTGCCTTTTGTTCTACTGCCATAATTGAGTTTTTTTCTAAATGACTATAAACTCTTTCAGCATCAATTCCTGTGTATAGTTTATATGTCATCGGAAGGCAAGTTATAGGTCTATAACTTTTAGGGTAGCTTGCAGGTTCCCTCAAGTAGAAACATTGTTTTTCCTGTTGTTAACCAGGTTGGTGTATGTTCGAGGTGTGTGTATAAATAGTTCTTACTCATGGCTAAATCGTTGTGAAAGATGTTAATACTTTCAGCCAAAAAATAGGTACTGCATCTGGGCTTGGAGTTTTCCAATTAGAGGCTTTTCTTAATTTTGTTTCAATCTCTCTAGCTGTTACTTCATCCACTTTCATATCCTGTACCTTTGAACCTCTTATTCTTTCTTTAACTTCTTCTATTAATTTAGCATCTTTGTTATGTTCCACATTATCTTCATAGATACTTCTCCAAAATGTATCTATTTCTTCATTTTTTTTGGTGGTCTTTAAATTCCTTTTACCTTATTTCCAAGTTCTCTATAAAATATTTTTGTATCATCAATAAATTGCTTATTTTGTAGTTTTCCTTCATATTTATCTTCGTATCTTCTCAGCCTTTCCACCTGTGCTGAAATTTTTAGTTTATTTGCGATAGTGCATGATTGATCTGGTCTGTTCTAATACTGTACACTGCGTTTATCACATCTATCTTTTTTAGTATTTTTTGTTGATCTGTTCACTTTTCTATTGTCGTCTAACAACTGACATTTCTTCTCTTAACTGCTTTATAGTTTTCTCTATTCCATATTTCCTTGATGGTATTCGATTTCTCACCTTTCTTTCCCTCACTACCCTATGTTCTTGTGGTAGAACGTTATTAGTTATTAATTTAGCTACATAGTAATATATCCTGTTATCACATGGATCTCTATGAACATTCCTAATTGCTGTGTTCATTTGTTTTATCAAACTTCTGACTTTTTGAGTTTTATTAAGCTTCTGCAGTCTATTTCTTTCATTGATCTTGATATATCTGTCTATGTCTATTAAATCAAGCAACTCTTCTCTTAACTCATTTTCTTCCAAACTGAGGGCACATCCCTTGTTTTCCAATGCCTGCGGGCATTCTATAGAAGATTCTATAGCATCTTCCTGTGGCACATTCTCTTCACCTTCATCCTGTGCCATCCGTTGCTCTATCATATGGGAACTCACTGGCCTGTCACTCCTCAACATTGACTGCGTCAGAGTTTCCACAGTTTCCTGTTCCTTTCCTTGGTGTCTAGCTTCAAGCAAATGTTTATACTGGTTTCCTGTGGAAGGCTTCAAATTTTCTTCATATGGCACCTGACCAATGATTCCTGTACCACTGATTCCCCCTTAATTTGGATATCCATGCCTCTATCTTGTTGTGGTGCTTACTGAATTAGATTTTCTACACTGAATCATTCACTTTGCAGGTGTTCCATGACCCCAGTATCTATTTCTTTAACTTCTCCATTACTCTTTTCTACTTTTCCTCTTTGTCTTCTTATTTTTTGTATTGTAAAGTTTTCCATGTCTGGATTCCTTTAACTGTATTTCTCTTCAAATATCTTTGGTGCTTCTCTTTTTGTATTGGTTAGTTTTGTTTTCTCCTTTGTATAAATATTACACCATATTAAATCTCTTTTTCTTTCCCATGTCCATATTTCTTCTTCAGATGTCTCCTGATCTTCCTGTTTCTCCCTGGTTTGGGGACTCACTCCATCCTGCTGTAATGTAACATGTGATAGGCCTTCTATACCAGATCATTCACTTCACAGGTACTCCATAACTTCAACTTCTATTTTTTTAACTTATACTTTATTAATGTTTTCTACGTTTCATCTTTGTGATGTCATTTTTTATACATTTTCCGTATCTGGATGCCTTTGCCTGTATTTCTCTTCAAATATCTTTGGGGTTGCCTTCTTTACATTGATTCATTTAGCTTTCTCCTTTGCATAAATATTACACCATATCAAATCTCTTTTTCTTTCCCACTTCCATATTTCTTTTTTATACTTTTCGAATATCTCTTTGTTTTGTTGTTTATATTTTCCCACTTCCTGAGATGCTTCTTTTTCCAAACACATCAACATTTCTTGATCTATATACTGTTTTTCACAAATCTGCTTCATTAATTAACACAAATTTCATTTGAAGCTTCTGACAGTTTTTCTTGCGGAAGTATTTGTCTTTATTCTAATTTCTCTCTTAATCATTTTGTATATCTTGTGTCTGGAAATTCTGGGCTTTTTGCATAATAGTAACAATACATAATTTCTTTCTTATCCTCAATAGTCCACTTTATCATCTTTAAGGATCATCTTTGGCCTATCTATCAGTTTTTCTGATTTTTGTGGACTGCTACTTCCTTCTACAACAGGGGGGGGCCATCCTCCCCCTCGGCCTGGCCTGGCCCCATTGTAGCAATGTTTCCATATTTGGAGGATTCTACACTGTCATCTTTTCCAGTCCTGGCACCAGGGCGCCTACCAGGACTGGGCACTTTTTTATCCTGGGTCTTGTGCACCCAGCTATCTTTTTTAGTTTTTGACCTACTTCTGTCCATGATATATGCTATATAAATATACCCCAGGATTCAGCAGGCTCTGCATGATGTGCAGGAATAGTGCAAGAGCTGCTGCACGCAACATGACTGATGAGCGATCCATGAATGAGCTCCCAAAATGTGAACGAGTGCTCCTACACTATTCCTGCACGGACACAGCTCCTCTTTGGTAATTACCCCATTTGCTGCTGAAACCATGCAAATGAGTTGAATTAGTGATCCAGGAAGCCAGCAGGCATCTGTGCAGGAATAGTATAACCTGCACAAATGTATTCGGTTACTAACCGAATACATTTCTGCAAATTACAAAACGGACGCATGACAACTCCAAAGAAATCATGTATTCAATGTAGTAGGCATGCCAATGGCCAAATATATGGCCATTGGCATGGGAAATCGTTGCAAAATTATAAAAAAATAACTTTTATTTTTTGGGGCCAATTTCAGCCGTTTAAGCATAGGGCAGCGGTGCACAAATGGAATTGGCCTGAAAATAATGAAAAAAGTTGGAAATAAGCTTTTAAACCAAAATCATCATTCTGCCATAATCGTCAATGGCATGTATAAGACAACAATAGTGGTTGCTAAGGGGAAGGCTGAGTGTCAGTTTTGTAACCATGCATTAGCAGTGAGTTTTATGCAAATGAGGGGACTGATACTGAATCACAGATTTCCCCTCAGTCTTAGCTTGCTCCCAACCGTGTAGGTGCAGCAACACCATGGCATAAGCATAAGAGGTAGATGACCTCATAAGGGGGAGTGTCATGCATGCTATAAGCTTATTGGAGCTCTGTGGCCTGTGTTTCCCCTTAGCTAAGCACAGCTAAGGAAGGGTGTGTGTGTCTGAGGCTGCCTAACAGTGTTTGCATTGCCTAAACAGGTGTGCATGCCATGCATCAGGTTTTAAACAAACAAAAATAAAACCCACAAAATAGCAGCTCTGTTCGCATCTGAGCACTGGGTATGCGTGGCGTGCCTCTGGGCTTAAACAGGAAGGCAATGGTAAGGGAAAACAGAAGTAGGAAGGCAATTAAGGAGAACTAGCATAGCTGGCAGGTGAAATGTATCAGAATTAGGCAATTACACAGGCAGCAGCCCAGCACACTACTATAAACTATGCAAACACCTTTCATTCTGTTTTTTCCCACAAACTCTACACAACCGGTGTACACAGACAGGGAAATGTTATCTGAAAAAGCTAACAAAATGATAGGGGCTGCTCTCATACATCAATATGTGGAAGAGGCTGAGGGTGGTGAGGATGAGAATGCTGATGACCAACCCACAGTGAGGAGAAGGAGAAGAGTGTACAGACCCAGGATAACCTACCAGGGGCTACATGAGCTGGAGATAGTGGAGCACTATAGGGTGGACAAGGACAATCTACAGAAAATTGTTGAGCTGTGCTGGCCAAGCCTCACACACAGAACCAACAGAGGGGAACCCATCCCAGTCGATACCAAGGTATGTGTAGGCTTAAGATTACTAGCCACAGGTACCTTTCAAAGGCTAACTGGGGATATCATGGGGATCTCACAGGCATCAGCATCCAGGGTACTCCACCAGTTTCGGGATGCCATGTCAGCACATGCCAGTGAGCACATATATTTCCTCAACACCCGTGAGGCTTTGGCCAGCAATATCCATCTTTTCCACCAAATAGCAGAATACTCTGAGGTAGCGTGCACTATAGATTGCACGAACATACACATCAAAGCACCACCTGGTGAGTGGGGTAGAGTCTACATAAACCACAATGGCTTCCCCTCCATCAAATGCCAGGTTGTGTGTGATGCCCAGGGCATTATCATGAATGTGTGTGCTGGCAGCCCTGGAAGATATCACAACTCCCACATCTGGCATATGACACAGCTTTACCAGAGATTTGCCAGTGGGGACATCCCATATGGCCACCTAGTGGGGGATGCTGGATACACACTGGAGCAGTGGCTGATGACACCCATCAGAAATGCACACACACCCGAACAAGAACTCCATAATGAGGCACACGCACAAACCAGAATCATAATAGAGCATGTGTTTGGGATGCTCAAGTCACGGTTCTGGTGCTTGGACATATCTGGTAGAGCCTTGCAGTACTCTCCAGGTACATGTACACACATTTTCCTTGTATATGCCATGCTACACAATATGATCCTGCAGAAACAGCTGCAGCAGGAACAGCATGGGGCAGGGCCACACAGCCCTCCACCCTATAGCCAAGGCCAGCACAGGCACAAAGTAACTCGGAGGAGGAACAACCTGAGCCCGCCCATGTAGGCAGAAGGAAGAGTGCCCAGTATGCCCAGGCTTTGGCAAAGAGGCAACGCATAGCACATACACTGACACAGTAGGCACCCAGGGAATGACAACTCTCTGACTTGCACATACAGTAAAAGGGGTGCCAAACATGACACTACTTGTGCTTTACAATGTATAGGGTGTGTACTATGTGCATCCAACATAGACAGCCCTCCAGCACCATCCTCAATACTGGCATAGCCACAAGGTAAGCCACTCTTCCTATCAATTGCTGAATGGAGTAGTATGTTCTGCTAGTTGTACCTATGGTATGGATGTGAGCATGCAAGGGAATCAGGTGGCTGAATGGGACAGCAGTAGATAGTGGACACCTATATGGGCAGCATGAAATCCATAACAAATACTGGCATCAACAAAGTAGGCAGTACATGACAAGGTGACAAATCCCACTGCAGTACATGTGGTGGCCCAAATGTATGTCCATAGGACACACACATGCATGTCAGTGAGGCTCACATACCCAACAACAGCCTTAGACAGTAGGACAGGTGTAGTTGACCATAAAAAAGGCTGTACTAAGGCCTCCAATTGATGGCAATGGAGAACAGCCCCCTGCAGACCTACACAAACAGACTACAACAGGTCTGGCAGTTGTATGTTAGTTTTGAAGGGTAAGAAGTCTGAACCTGAACTATAGGTCAATAAAACCTAAGATCTGTACTCTACTGATATGCCTCTAGTCTGCATGATAGATCAGAACACCAAACAAAATGGAAGCCAACAGAGTACCTGAAATACCAGTACAGTCATAGCAAATATTTACAGTTGTCAGGTGTGCCCCCCCCCACCCCACAATCCAATGTAGAAATGCAGTAACATATATGCATGGGTTTAATAACAGATTACCTGAGTTGGCCCAATTTACAGGCTAAATTGTTGCATGTGTACAATATGCAGGGGACTGTGTGTTAGGTTGTTGTGTGTTGTATATTGTGTGGAAGGGGTCAGCATGTAGGCATGGAGGGTTGTGTCCCAGTGGCCTATGGCCAGTACTGTTGATGACAGGGCCATGTTCTGACAACTGCAGTGCCCACCACAATGCATCCCAGCAAGACCCAATTCAGCAGTCATCCATACTCAATGTTCAGATGTCAATATCTGCCACCATCTGAAAGATGGACATGCCATGAATGTTGGCCCAGACATACATAAATAAAGTACACAGGTGGAAGTACCCTAGACAGAATACATAAAATGCAACTGCCAACTGCACACACCTTTGGAATTGTACATACAGATTACCAGCACATTAGTTGTCTGTGTAGTATGAACTACTGATATAGTCTGGCCAATCACTGTCAGACCACAAAAGGCACACTTATGAAGTAATGAGAGACTGCCTATGTCTTTGCATAAGGCAGCCTAAGAGGAATGTCCCAGGTATATCTGTGAGTCAGCTGCAAAAAGCTTCCATATCATACATCCACTCAGCTCACCCCACCATCAGCC
Organism: Protopterus annectens; assembly: GCF_019279795.1. Classification (NCBI taxonomy): domain Eukaryota; kingdom Metazoa; phylum Chordata; order Ceratodontiformes; family Protopteridae; genus Protopterus; species Protopterus annectens. The sequence goes on from NC_056745.1 coordinate 354,448,682, forward strand.
ACAGATGTATCACAGGTCATATTCCATCTGTTGGGAATAAGTACAGTATGACCCCCACTTCTGTATTGGAATACCCACAGAATGCAGCTTGCTGAAGAGGTGTCCCATGCAGGTGTGTCCCTAGCTGTAAGAAGCATCCTGCCAGCATCCAGAACAATGGATTAATATGAACAGGAACTATTGCCATTAACACCTCTCACACTTACACTGTCATCCCAGGGGAATCCAGTGGCTCGCAGCCTGGGACTGTAGGAGTGACAGAATGCTGTGGCCTGCTACAAATGGCCTGCATCACTACCAAATGCCCTACAGTCCTCTGTCAAAGGCCTGTGCCTCACCCGTACTGCCAATGTATGTTATCTCATGGGGTCCCAACTAACAACATAACACAGTCCACAGAACACAGATGCAAGGCCATGTCGACAAATCCCAGTAGAATGCCCATGTCCTACTGCATGAACTGTGGACCAACTACTAAATATTGCTGGGATGAAGTGACAACTGCAGGGATACTTCTCAGATATCGCTCACATAATGTTAGGAAGAGGATAGAATAATAGAGTAGGGGGATGTAGAAGTATGGAATCCATGGAGTGTGTGAAATCTGAAACTCTGATGTGTGCCCATACTACCCCTGCCTGCCAACCCAATAATGGATGGCTACAAACCTGCTTGCAAACCACAATGTGAAGGGGAACTGATCAGATATATGAGCCCTGCCTCTGGGTAACCTGGGTGAATCTGTACAGCTGAGAGGTATGGCCACAGCAGGATGTGGTCATTCTGTTATGTCGATAGATGTACAAGCATGGGATCCTCAGCCACCACAGTACCAAGGTGCTGGACCATTTACACAGACCCATCAGCAAGTGTCTGCAGCTACTCCTCCATATTTCATGAGTGTGCAAGAATATGTAGGCTGCAGACCACAATACTGGACACAGCTTCATTCATCTTGTATTTACCAGGAAATAACTGTGAGCAAATAAGTATAACTGTCAGTAGTTGATGACATAATACATCACAGTGTAAAACAGTACATATGTTTGAATATTTCTGCTAACACCAACCATGTAACACAAGCAGCACAGACACAATAGTTACAGTATCCCACTATATTTTGCCCATTGTGACTCCATATTGTCAACCTATCTATAAATATCCTGCAGAAACAGGTTGCTAGTTGTAGGTCTAGTGCAAAATCTCCTGGAATGGAATAGAACCTACCTGGAATGGATTCACACATTCACTACAGAAGGTCATACTGGGCATGCTCATACACTTAGAGAAATGAAGCCCATGTCTGACAACAACAGTGGACTATACATATCTGTTAGTTGCAGAAGTCTGTCCGCACACACCACATTGTACACCATTCATGCTTTGCACACACATTGGATAGGAATACTCACACATATCTAAGGCCAACACACCATAATAGGTCAAACATACACACACAGAGATGTGGGGAAGAGAGAGACAGACAGCGACAGAGAGATTTCCATCATGAGGCCTGTCCCACCAACCACACATCCAATTGGCCAATATCACATGATGTGCCAAAGTCAATCACTATAGACATTTGCTTTTGGTAGCCTTCAGCTCTATAGTGTCTGTGGTGCTTGTGACAACTGTGTAACATGATAGTACAAATCAGTATTCATCTAGCATTTGCATGCCCAGTCCTGCCAAATGTAAAGTTGTGTGTGATTGAGTGTTGTGTGTGTGTTTCCAGGGGAATGGTTTGTGGCCAATTCACACACACTGCACTTCCCATTGCCTATGTTAGCACTCAGGCTGATGTCAGTCACCTTGAAATAACCCTCTGGCCAAGTCTCAGCCCCATAAGCTCTGTGGTGCTTGCGATAACTGTGTAATGATATAGTGTAATATACTAGTTAGGTAGAAGTTCTAATCCCCAACTGTGAAACTCGTGTGTGTGTGTGTGTGTGTGTGTGTGTGTGTGTGTGTGTGTGTGTGTGTGTGTGTGTGTGTGTGTGTGGCAGTTAATGATTTTGAGGCCATTCACAGTCACTACACCTACCATTGCTTTACTTTAGCAAGCCTGCTGATGTCAGTCACCTTGAAATAGCCCTTTGGACAATGGCCATCTCTATAAGCTCCATGGCGCATGTGATTACTGCATGATGCAATAGTGTAACATGCTGGTTAGGTAGGAATTCTAATCCCAGACATGGGAACTGTGAAACTCTGTGTGTGTGTGTGTGTGTGTGTGTGTGTGTGTGTGTGTGTGTGTGTGTGTGTGTGTGTGCGAGCATGTGGAGATTAATGATTTTGAAGCCATTCACACTCACTACACCTCCCAGTGCCCTAATTTAGCATGCCTGTTGATGTCATTCACCTTGAAATAACCCTTTGGCCATGTTTCAGCCATATAAGCTCTGTGGTGCTTGTGATAATTGCATAGTACTGTAGTGGAGCAAACTAGTTAGGTAGGAGTTCTAATCCTGATCCTGCCAACTGTGAAAATGTGTGTTTGTCTTCATTGACACCTGCTTTTGTGTGCATTAACACTTGCTACACTTCGCTTACCCCTCCTTTAGCACTGTTGCTGATGTCACTCATCTTCAAAGATACCTTTGGACAGCCCTTCAGCAAGTAAGCTCCGTGGTGCATGCAATAACTGCGCAACAGAGTCATAGCTATACATAGTCTAGTAGGGGTTTGAAACTGACTACTGGTAAGTGTGAGTTTGTGTGTGTGTCATCAGTACCCTGTTGGGTGATTGTGTAATGACATGATCCATTGCAGTGTAGGTTTTGCTACATCATTATATTGAGGACCTATATGTCCCATTGTCCACATTACAAGGCCAACAGTTTTCAAACACTGTAGAGGTTGTTGTAGGCAATCCTCAGCCATAAATGTGTACAGCCATGTGCAAATACTATGTGATAGTATGGATTAGTAAACAATATAGCCAACCGTTATAATACCACGATACCACTCTCCACCCATGGATCATACACACGCTTGGCTCTTACTCTCTTACTCCCTTCCTTTCTTACTTTGTCTCTGTCTCTCTCTCTCTTTCTCTCTATCTCTCTCTCTCTCTCTCTCTCTCCCTCTCTAGTGGATATAGAAAAGTACATCTGTTTTGCAAAGGCAGCAGCCTGAATTTTTGTAAGTAATGTTCATGATCAACTGATGGCCTGTGCACAAATTGCAGTCCCCCACTTGCTAATCGCATGTGGAACAGCTGTGGTATCATTCCTATAGCCAATTGCATGGAAACCCACTCCTATAACTAAGCACTTCAAGTGGGTGTTGGCCCTTTTACTTCACTGTGAGCAGGACTTCATGTGGGTGTTTGACAAACAGCATCACAGAGGGTAGTTGGAAATACCTCTTACATCATACACTGTGGAGATAGGTCAACAAACAGGAGGGGGGTGTCCCAGACATGGGGACAGAATGTAAATAGTGCTGTTCTACATTTGAAGTAATGTTCGTTTAACAGGGTTTGTGTGGACATGGCTGTTCTACATAATTTAAATTTGGCATGACTGTGTTATGTGATTGAGGAAACTCTCACCTGTAGGGCTATCTGCAGACTGGCCAGAGTTTGAAGTTTTACATGTGGTATGCTACTCACACATTTCCTATCTTTAGAAAAGCAGTAGCATACTCTGATGACTGCAGTCAGTACATGGTGACATCCATGTGAGTTACTAACTTCATATCCCTCAGAAGATATATGTCACAACAAACCCTTTTACACCAGGACATTTCTCAGTTTATCACAGTGATATGTCGATATTGGCCTTGTGTCTGTGCCTCCATCCCCCAAGTCTGTCACCCTTTGTCCATATGTCATGCAATAAAAGATGCATATGTACAGTACATCATTATTTACTGACATCATACCTAATAACAAGCCAGTGAGATATCAGACTGCTAGACATGTTATGTTTATTTGGCCTTATATATGAGGATAAAAACATGCACATTCTATTGTAGTCTGTACAGTAGTGAGGTCTGTATACTTATGGTGATTGTTGACAGGGTGTGTATTGTGGATATGCTACTTGGCCTGTGTACAGACAGTGGTAGATGTCATTGTTCTTGGTCCTGTTCTATCTGACGTTTCATGCTGCTCCAGTTTATGGTACCCTATCAGCGTACATGTTTGCAGAGCCAGACTGACACATGTCCCATACCACAATCAGGCATCAGACTACACTGTGTATTGGCCCAGTATATGTAGGGTAAATGTGTGAGTGGCACATATGAGTATTCTTTTTTCACACAGTCCATATACTGTACTATTAATTAGGCTTACCATAATGTGACTTTGACTGTGTTCAGATTGGTTGTGGGTATGCACTTTCACACTCGTGTCTGTTACTCTGTGCTGTTACATGCCTGTAGTTCATAGGTAGGTACTAGGCTATCAGCCTTGGGGCCTATACAAGCCCAGCCAAAAAGGTACCCTGGCTTTTGCCACCCAAGAAAATTATTTTCCTGTGCCACTGTCGAGCAGAGCCATAGAGGTGATCCCCAGGGTGAATTTCCTATTTCCCATCCAATCATCAAGATTTTTCTTGAAGAGTGCTAATGAGGAGCTTTGTTTGATATAGCTAGGTAGTTTATTCCAGAGTATGAAAAGTCCTTGCGACAGGAATCTATCCCTCCAGCATGTTCTGTTTATTGTGGTGACAAAGTTTAGGTCCCTAGAGCATGTAGCTCGGGAGGGATTGAGATTTCTTTAAGTGAAGCATGTCCAACAGTGCCTGCTATATTTGCAAGTGCATGTGTATTCCCCCATAGGAAACTTGGGTCAGTGTTGTGGAAGTCCAGCTGCAGTTTGCACAGTGCTTTGTGACATGTCTGGCAGCTCAGTGTATTTACTTAGTGTGATGTTATGTCCAGATATTTGTCAGATGTACTGTTGCCTCACCACCATAAGTGTTGTGTATTTCTGAAAAAGCAGTGGGATGCTATGAAGATGTATGTCACTAACTAGTGGGAAGTATGTGGGCTTGGGAACTCTGCTCCTCCAGTTAATATATGTTAGGACAGACAGGATGGTGTGAATGCATCAACTGTGTGATCTTATCTATTCCAGTATTTTTGCGATATCTCTATTTACATGGATATAAACATCCACTTTGTCAGGCTTGGTCCACACGTCTTGCACTAAGGAGTTCTATGTATACCTCTCAACTAAACAGATTGTGTCAGACAGTCCACGTTTATTGATCATCTCTCTGCTGTATTCCACAGGATTATTACTGTAATTTGTGTGGTACTTCGCTTTGATGATCTTATGATGTCTGTCAGTAACTGATAGTGTACATATCACATGTTAGTATCAGAAGTGACTTCCACACATGTCTGTTAACAAAACCCCTGTTACTGTAACAACAATCTACATTTATACCTGCAATACATACATTACACCCCCTTGCACTAAGAGGTTGTGACTATTGGTATTGAGGTATGACTCCACTACATGTTATGGGCATATGTTTTATATATATATATATATATATATATATATATATATATATATATATATATATATATATATATACATATATATATATATATATGTATATATGTATATATGTATATATGTGTATATATGGGTCTACTTGATTTGCCCTGACTTCCAATTGCCCGACACCCATTTGCCCGAGACGAAATGACTGAAATTTAATTTGACCAACACTTCATTTGACCGACAAGTATTATTGGCAAGAAAATGGAATATGCCCCCTTCGCCACTATAGTGCAACCCTGGAATTAGACTATATAGTTAGGTGGATGTGGGGGGCACAGCCCCCCACAATGGGGTTGTGGGGGCAAAGCCCCCCACTTAATTTCATATTATAGTGTTTAGTTTTGCTTTAATATTGCTTAGCAAAACAAAAGTAAGTGGGGGGCTTCTCCCCCCCCCCCACACCCCCCTACCTATATATTCTAACTCCAGTGTTGCACTACAGTGGGGAAGGGGGCATATCCCATTTTATTGCCAATAATACTTGTCGGTCAAATGAAGTGTCAGTCAAATGAAATTTCGGTCAAATGGGGTCGGGCAAATAGGTGTCAGGCAATTGGAATGAAGTAGACCAATATATATATATATATATATATATATATATATATATATATATATATATATATATATTATATATGGGTCTACTTTAAAACACCGACACGCAAAACACTGACATCGAGAACAGCGAGACCAGAAGATCGACAACTGAGATGAATGACAGTTTAAAAGCATGAAACTTCACATGACCGACAAACCACAATCCCGACAATCAACAAGACAAAACAAATACCTTTTCCGAAAAACACACACACAACACAAGCACAACAAAAAACTTACCGACCTACACTAAACCTTACATACACAACTATCTATGCACTAACCTTAACCCAAACCCTAACCCTAAGGTCCGTCACTATCGCACATTCACCTAACGCGCGCCCTAACCCTAACTCACTTAACCCACCCCTAACCCTAAAGTCTGTCACTATTGCACACTTACCTTACCCGCACCCTAACCCTAACTCACTTAACCTGCCCGTAACCCTAAAGTCTGTCACTATTGCACACTTACCTTAACATGTCGGTGTTCTCAGCGTCGGGCTTTTAAACTATCGGTCATCTCAGTTGTCGATCTTCCGGTCTCGGTGTTCTCGTCATTAGTGTTTTGCATGTCGGTGTTTTAAAGTAGACCCTTATATAGATATATATATATATATATATATATATATATATATATATATATATATGAAAAACACAGACAAGCAAAGCTCAAATAACCAAGAGTGGATCCAACAAAAAAATCCCAAAATATGCATAAGATACATGCACTTCTTCAGACAAACTAATAGCAAATGCTTCAGTACTATTATAGTCCCTCTAACATTTCACATAATTGAATCATTTATTTAATTAGTTAATTAACCATCCTTTAAAACCTACTACAGTTAAACATTTCTCAATGGAAAATACTAAGTATATATATTCAATCTTGACCTTGACAGAACATTAAAAATCAGAATTTTTCCTAAACAAAGTATATATTAACTTTATTTTATTTTATAAACATTAACAATGTGTTTTCATCTAAAACACACCGCTAAAATACTAAATGAATTGTTATTTTGTTATGTATGAATACTATACAAGGAAGAAATCTTTACAAACTATTTTTGATGAAATTAAAAATACATTACATTAAAAACAATATACATTATACATTCATTACCTTCATCTCATAAGAGATTTTAACTTTAACAGACATTTGATGGAACACATTTCATTTATGCCTGGATTAATATAGGCACTAGTTTTGAGCTGCCACAATAGCTCAGATTCTTCTAGTTTGAAGTGCCAAGGGCCACCTCTGGGATTCAACTCTATCTTTTGCACTACTGTGGATAAAAAACCATGAGTTGGGTTTTCAGAAATATGTTTCGCTAAAGCATTTGTTAATACTAGCTTGGAAATTGCATACAGGTGCTCATATATTCGTTGTTTTAAGTGACGTTCCGTCTTCCCCAAATAGAACGCAGCGCAGATTTTACAACTAGCGAGATATACTACGCCTTGGCTATTGCAGTCACACTTGTTGTTCATATGGTATAACTAGTGCCTATATTCATCCAGGCATAAATGAAATGTGTTCCATCAAATGTCTGTTAAAGTTAAAATCTCTTATGAGATGAAGGTAATGAATGTATAATGTATATTGTTTTTTATGTAATGTATTTTTAATTTCATCATAAATAGTTTGTAAAGTTTTCTTCCTTGTATAATATTCATACATAACAAAATAACAATTCATTTAGTATTTTAGCGGGTGTGTTTTAGATGAAAATACATTGTTAATGTTTATAAAATAAAAATAAAGTTAAGGGTACGAAGTATATACTTTGTTTAGGAAAAATTTCCTGATTTTTTAATGTTCTGTCAAGGTCAAGATTGAATATATATACTTAGTATTTTTCCATTGAGAAATGTTTAACTGCAGTAGGTTTTTTAAAGGGATGGTTAATTAACTAATTAAATCAATGATTCAATTATGTGAAATGTTAGAGGGACTATAATAGTACTGAAGCATTTGCTATTAGTTTGTCTGAAGAAGTGCATGTATCTTATGCATGAAAGCGCTCACAAACAGTAAAGTATTTTGGGATTTTTACTTCGACTGGTGTCTTTTTGTTGGATCCACTTTGGCAGTTTTTTTCTTGGTTATTTGAGCTTTGCTTGTCTGTGTTTTTCATGGCTGAAAATTGTGGACTCCAGCAGTCGCAGTCGTTGCTTACCCCAAATCCTGATTCCAGTGGTGTACCTAGTCGTGACATGTATCCCATTGGAAACCTCACAGCCCTCGTTTTGCAGCTCACACAACGTGTCGATGACTTGGCGGAACAAGTTAAAAGCCGGCATTTGGACAATTTGCCAGCGTTACGCCCTAGGACTGGCGTGTCTTTTAACGCTATCCCTAGTGTGTTTCTACCGACACAAGTGGATATTACAAACTCATAAGGTAATCAAAATCTAAGTCCATCAAGTAGTATCCAACCCGCACAGGCAGCGAGACCGGGTCAGCCTGTAAGCAACCAAATTAATTCACCTCCATCCAATGCTAGCAACAGAGATGGAGCACAAGTAATTAACAATGTGTTACCTGCACTACAAGAATTTTGCAACACTCCCTGTAATATTTTTCATGAACAAGCTGGTGATACTTTGAGTGGTTTGAACCAGCAACAAGAAGGTAATAGCATTGTCCACAAACTGAAACTTTTTGACAACTGTCTCCTTAAATACAAAAAACTACAGCTGGAAACTATGTATTTTAAGGAGTGTATAAACTTAAAGATAGTCCCGAAGGGACTCAGACAATGGAAATACCCTGTAGGTTTAATTAAACACTCAGAGTTTCACCTACGCCTAATTTCTTTTTTTAATGATCAAGGTCTTCATTTTTTGGATATATTGTCTTGTGAATATTCAAAACAAATGTCCGATCTAAAAAAGCAGTTGGAGAACCTTGAACAGGAAATAAAAAATGATTTATCTTTTGGCCGTTATGAATACGAATATGCCAGGATTTTCACAAGCATAGATATTTTGTTAAAAAAAACTAAGTGAAACAAAAAAACGAAAAATCAATAGAGACAAACTGGCATATGAGGAAAGAACTGCTTATCCGGATCCACCTGTTAGCAAGTCAACACATGACTCTACTCCGCTAATAACAACAAATATTAATAAGAATTTCAACGTGACAAATGACGCTGAACATTTAGAAACAACTTTGGACGAATTTACGTCCCTTAGTGACAATGATACTAATTTACCCGGTATAACGGCTACAAAACCAACAGGGTCAACAGCGGAATAATCAAGGACAAATTGAGCATAAAAACCCACAGGGTTTTCAACGCGTTTATTCCAACGCCAAGAAAAAGAATGCGAATTGGGGCAAGAAAATGCAGAACAAGAAGGCGTACAACTGGCGCAGAAAGTAATGTACTGTCAACCTGAAATTATTTTCAGCAATAGTAGAGACTTCCGTGTTTATAACTATACTAAATTTGAGGACTTTCAAGAGTTCATTGAGTTACTAGCAAAAGGCTTTAATTTTGTTTTACCACAGAAGCCTAATGTTGCTCGTATGTTATGTGACCTTAAATTATTCACACGAAAGCTCAATTTAAAGCTGATACTAGGACAGAATAGTAATGTGTTTTGTAGTGAACGTATATCTAGTACGTACAACCCCACCCCCCTCGATAATAACATTCTTTTGTTTGAAAAGATTACTGAAATTCATCTAAGGGGCTTGACCAACCAACTTGCCAATAATAAAACTTCTGACGTAAGCAACAATAATTTGATCGCAATAGTCAAAGATCATAAAATTCGAGTGATGAAGCCCGACAAGGGGGGTGGAGCTATGTTAATGTACGAAAAAGACTACGAAGAAAAGATGCATACTATGTTATCAACTGATAATTACAGAAAAGTCTCTTTAAACGAGTTAAACCAAGCCTATGCTAAAATAAAAAATGTGTTAAGCGACTTATTTATTGAGGGCAGTATTGATACTGCTTTATATCAATACTTAACCATCTTAGCTCCATTGGTGCCAGTTATTTTCGGAGTCCCTAAGCTCCACAAAAACATTCAGAGTCCCCCGTTTAGACCAATCATTGATGGTCGTCAGTCCATTACCTATTCATGTGCTAAATGGGTGGACAACAAGTTGAAAGATACACTCAAGACCGAGCCTCAAATTTGTAAGGATTCCTGGCACATTTTGGAATCTTTAAATAACATTCCCTTTGACACCAATTTTAATTTCCTGACAGCTGATGTCAGGGATTTATATACGGTGATTCCGCAAGACATTGGTATAGATTGGGTTAGGGATTTTCTGTTATATAAACGAGTGCCAGGGAACAACATTGATCTGATTGTTAGTCTTTTAGAATTGGTGTTGAGTAATAATTTCTTTATGTTCAAAAAAGATCTGTATTTACAGCTTACAGGTGTTGCAATGGGCTCTCCTTGTGGGGCAGCTTTGCAAATTCAGTAATGGCTTACTGGGAACATACTTTTTGTTCCAACATTCCTTATATAGGAAGCCACGTATGGTACACAAGGTACCAAGACGACATCCTTATAATATTTAAGGGAGATGAAGAAGTGGCTCAAAATTTGATTGGAGTTATGAATTCATTTACCCCTTTTTTGTCCTTTACCTACAGCTTTAATAAGATTTCCATAAATTATTTGGATATTTTAATACGAAAAGATTTCGAAAAAGGCATATTTTGCACTAGTGTGTTTCGGAAACCTCATTATAGTAATTCTTTTCTTCATTTCACTAGTTGCCACCCCTACTTTCAGAAGAGAGGGGTGGTGAAATGCCAAATCATTCGGGCTTCAAGAATGTGCTCCGAAGTAACAGCATTTGAGGAAGAATGTCATTATTTGGCTTCAATGTTTTTAAACAGAGGGTACCCGAACAAATTAATTAACTCTGTGATAGTTGAGGTTTCCCATAAAAGACAGACTGGCCTCTTAGGACCAATTCTAAAAACAGACCAGATTAATACATTTTCTGTGAATGAAAATTTGACTAGTGAAGTATGCCCATTGGTTAATGTAGGTTCAAAACAAGTGGATTACAGTACTTGTTTTCTCATACAATTTAATATACTGTCACCAGAAATTAGACGTATACTTAATAATAATTGGGAATTTATCACTCAGGATGCTCACATGAGTAAAATTTAGGACAAAACCATTAGTTGTTTTAAGAAGGCTCCTTCCTAAAAGTTCTTTTGGAGCACACCTAAGGAACAAAAGCTGAATAATGGAATGTATAGATGTGGCCGTTGTAGATACTGTAAATATATAAAGACAGGTACCTCCTTTACAATTGGAGGTAAAATACCATATGAACAACAAGTGTGACTGCAATAGCCAAGGTGTAGTATATCTCGCTAGTTGTAAAATCTGCTGCATGCTCTATTTGGGAAGACGGAACGTCACTTAAAACAACGAATATATGAGCACCTGTATGCAATTTCAAGGGAGTATTAACAAATGCTTTAGCGAAACATATTTCTGAAAACCCAACTCATGTTTTTTTATTCACAGTAGTGCAAAAGATAGAGTTGAATCCCAGAGGTGGCCCTTGGCACCTCAAACTAGAAGAATCTGAGCTATTGTGGCAGCTCAAAACTAGTGCCTATATTCATCCAGGCATAAATGAAATGTGTTCCATCAAATGTCTGTTAAAGTTAAAATCTCTTATGAGATGAAGGTAATGAATGTATAATGTATATTGTTTTAATGTAATGTATTTTAATTTCATCAAAAATAGTTTGTAAAGTTTTCTTCCTTGTATAATATTCATACATAACAAAATAACAATTCATTTAGTATTTTAGCGGGTGTGTTTTAGATGAAAATACATTGTTAATGTTTATAAAATAAAAATAAAGTTAAGGGTACGAAGTATATAGTTTGTTTAGGAAAAATTTCCTGATTTTTTAATGTTCTGTCAAGGTCAAGATTGAATATATATACTTAGTATTTTTCCATTGAGAAATGTTTAACTGCAGTAGGTTTTTAAAGGATGGTTAATTAACTAATTAAATCAATGATTCAATTATGTGAAATGTTAGAGGGACTATAATAGTACTGAAGCATTTGCTATTAGTTTGTCTGAAGAAGTGCATGTATCTTATGCATGAAAGCGCTCACAAACAGTAAAGTATTTAGGGATTTTTACTTCGACTGGCATCTTTTTGTTGGATCCACTTTGGCAGTTTTTTTCCTATATATATCTATATATATATATATATATATATATATATATAAAATATATATATATATATATATATATATATATATATATATATATATATATATATATATATATATATGTATAAAATATGGTTCTACCTGACTTCACAAACACCAAAACACCGACAACGCAATCACCGAAACCACATAACCGACAGTACCAAACACGAAAATTCACATACCCGACAACGAAATAACCGACGGTACACAAACACCAAACCTTATACACTTCACACACCACAATCAACAAACAAAACACATTCCCCATCCAAAACCACATACACAACACAAGCACACCAAAATCCTGCAAACCCACACTAAACCTCACATACACAACTACCTACAACCCTGACCCAAACCCTAACCCTAAGGTCCGTCACTACCGACACTTACCTGACCTGGCCCCTAACCCTAACTCACTTATCCGCCCTAACCCAAACACAATCACTACCGCACACTTACCTGACCCGCTCCCTAACCCTAACTCACTTATCCCGCCCCTAACCCAAACACATTCACTACCGCACACTTACCTGACCCGCTCCTAACCCTAACTCACTTAACCCACCCCTATCCACACTTACCTTACTCGCACCCTAACGTCCGTCACGATACTTACACAGCCTTTTCCCATTTCGCATCTCAGCGCCGGTGCTTTCATCCGTCGGGTCGGTCTTCTGCACTGTCGATCTTCTGGGTCCCGTGGCCGGTCTTCTGCACTTCGCCTTCTGCGGCTTCCGATTTTGTCGATGTTCCGGCGTGTCGATGAAGTCAGGTAGAACCATAAAATATATATATATATGTGCACACACACACACACACACACACACACACACACACACACACACACACACACACACACACACACACACACACACACACACACACATATATATATATATATATATATATATATATATATATATATATATACATATACATATATGCTTACAGGCAGTCTATGCTTGACTGACACTGACATGTCTGCCCACCTGTGTTATGAATACTATAGCTAGAAAACCCCACCCTGTATGCACATGCCATGGATACCTCAACTAGACTACCACAGTCAACAGAACATGCTTGGGTACAGGTCTCCAACCCAGGCACTGGCCATGTTATGTAACATATGTTGCATACATGTCAATTGGGGCACCTCATTGGCCCTCTGCAAGAGGAAACCAGATGACTTGATGTAACATTTAACTGTCACCCTTGGGATCACTCAAGTTGATAGATGGCCTGCTGACAAATGTCAAGTGGCATGATACCACTGTACCCACATCCCCTACTCTTCTCATCTCTCGATGGACATTATCCTGGTACACACCTAGGAACACCTGCACCTATGGACTCCAGTACTGAGAAATGTGTCAGTGTGCATTTCTGAGAATAACAGTGTCTGTGTGTTTGTAAACTGGTAGTTGATAATACTCTGAGGGCTTTCTCACCCACTACACCCCCCCATTGCCATAGTTAGAAACGACTGCTGCTGTAATGGACATTAAATGTACCTTGTTGCACTCTTCACCCTATGGGCTGCCTGGAACTTGCAGTACCAGCATAACACTGCTGTACAAATGGGTGGATAGGCATGAGTTACCCTCTGAGTCCTGGCAAGTGTGTATATGTGTGCAAGTGTGTATATTTCTAGGAAACAACATTCTGAGGCCACATTCTCCAAATAAAATACACCTTGCCATAAATTATAAGGGATAGTGATGTTGCTGACATTAGGAGAGCCATGACAGACCCTCACCCTACTGTCTCTGTGGCATGTGCAATAATTGCATATTCTTGTAGTAGTACTGATTAGACAGACAAGGGGTTGAATTGCAGTCCTGGTCAATGTGTGATTGGGGGTATGTCAGAGCATTATCATGGGTTTCAGTGAGTAAAATATCCAATGTGGTGTGTGGGTGCTGGGTATACTGTCTTCACACCATGGTACCCCCAGTACATGCCCCAAGGTCCACAGTATGAGGATCACTGTCACCATCAACCATACAGGTAACTGATTACACTATCCAGCTCAATGATGCATATGCTGTGTGCAAATTATCTGTAACAGAATGGCCTCACTGACAAGGTAGTTAGCACTGATATACCCAGGTCTGTCAGATGTGTCTATGACTGTTATGTGTTTGTCAATGTGTATATGACAGTATGTCATACTATGTATTGTTCATTAACACCCAGTACATCCCCCATTACCATACTGTACAAGACCTTGTGATGTTTTTCACTTAACAAGAAACTCGGTGCACATCTCATCCTAAAAGATGTGTGGTGTATGCAATGAATGCCAAACACATTAGTAGCAATAAGTACCTAGGTAGGGGTTCTACTCTCAGTGTTGCCAAGTAAATATGTGTGTATGTGAAGGGATCTACTTCATTTTGCAGAAAATACATGTCCCAGGAGGTCATCTGTCTGAGAACTGACTGGCAAACGCTAACATTTCAAAGGAATCAATTTGTGGAAATTCATTCCATCAAAACTAGTAGTAGATATGTAAATGCCCTCTTCCCCACTGTAAAGCTGTACAGTGATATGGGAGTTGGTATATATAGTTGGGTGAGGATGTTGTGGGCACAGCCTCCCTCATTGGGGTTATTGTTGTGTGTATCTCCCCACTTAATCTGCTGTAATACTGTACAGTTTATGTTCACAGGTTAAGAAATTGTCAATCACACTATGTGTGGTTCTACACCACCTCACACCCACCAAAGTGGAGGGCTGTGCCTCCCACACCAGCACACCTATGCTTACCAACTCCAGGATTGCACTACATTGGTGAAGAGGATATACCCTGCTGGTACCATCGTCAATGACATTAAACTAGAAGACATATTATTTACTGATGTGATGTTTTACCTATTTTGTCTTGGTGGAATTACACTGGTGAAAATGAGTTCATTGCAAAATTAAGTACATCCATGTGTACAGTATTCTGCATGTATTGCATCAACATCAAAGCCGGTAGGTGCGTGTGTTATTCACAAACATTCGGTGTGTGCCACCTAGTACACTTACCATTGTCCACTGTAGAAAGGCTGCTGACATCAGACACCATGCACTCACCTGTATACACCCCTCAGACCTATCAGCCGTGTGGCACATGCAGTAACTGTTATACAGACCTGTTACTTGTGTTCAGCTGTACCTAGGATATGACACAGTCAGTGTGTCACCACAGTGTCATACCCCTTGTAGGAAACAGCAGCAGACCAACATCCTGCTGACACATAGACACCTACAACACAAACAGAATACATTATGGAGACCACAATCAGTGTTAATAACAGCTATAAGGCATTATAGCTGGGCAGCTACACATCCTGACATGTAAGTATTAAACGTTCCAGCTGAAAACATGTTACACAGCATTACATTGCTAAACCTTAGTACATTCACCCTATGCATCAGCACAATATTAGCATGTTCCTGCATCGATGGTATGAATGGCAGGGATGTGGCATAGGTATAATCATATGCACAGGGTGTGTTGTGGGGTTGCCAGAGACCTGGGTTGAGCTGTTTGGTTGACATCTTGTGTGTGTGTGTTAGGGGGTTTCATTATCAATTGGGCTGTGCAGATGTGGTGTGTGTAGGTATGGAGGTGCCCTAGCTGTGTTGGTGATGTGTGTGTGTGTGTGTGTGTGTGTGTGTGTGTGTGTGTGTGTGTGTGTGTGTGTGTGTATGTATGCACACAGTTCTGCCATGTGCCTGCCCTATACAGGGGTTTGTTGGATAGCTGCAGACCATACATGGCAGGGTGTGCAGTTCACCATGTTTAGCCATGGACATGAGAACTGTGCCTGCCATGGGTTCCATGGGCACTACCAGGTACAAGCCCAGATATGGTACTTTCTCATGATGATGACAAATGTCTGCAGGATCCGGGTCCCTGTTGGGACCAGCCAGGACCACTTGCATGTAGCCTGTTGTGTTGTGGTATGGACAGCACACCCCTGCAATGCTCTTGCTGGTACTGCCACTACAGGAGTGGTTGTGACTTATTGCATGTCCTCCACCTGTTGGTGTTGCTGACCTATGTCCACGTGGCTGTTGCCCTACTCCCACTATATGCTTTAACACAGACATTGCACAGTCAAGGATTCCCACCATCTCACCCAACCACCTATCCAGGAACTCTGCAAAATAACAGTGGGCACTTGCAAGATCACGGATGTTGTCAAGTACAGAAGAATGAGTAGCCATCTGGAGGCTCAGACTCTGTCTGGTATAATGTTCCATACATTCCTGTGCTTTAATGATGGACCAAAACATGCTTCTGGTGACATCTTCTTTGGCACTTCTGCGAGGGGCATGATGGCCAGCAGCCATCCTACAAGCATCCCTGTACATTTGCCTGTGTGGTACCTCCTTGGTCATCTGGCTATGGCTGCTGTTTACAGACAAACTTGCCATAGTCACCACACTGTCCTTTCACATGCCACCACCCGCCAACTGTCCCTTATCTATGGCCACTTGTGATGGGGTATGTATAGGCATTGTGACTGTGTGTGGGGATGGGGTGGATAAAAGTGGGATGTCAACTGATGGCACAGCTTCAGCCCCTGAAAACCCTGCCTGTGTCTCACCTTACCTATCATCATTGTCAGAGTCTATATGGACACTAACATCAGTTTGCCTGCAGGAGGGACCCTGACCCACCTCGCCACTTCTGAGGGGAAAAAAAAAACATAATTTAAGACCTGTACATCATTGCTTACTTCTACACACACACACACTCACACACACACACACACACACACACACACACACACACACACACACACACACACACACACACACACACTCACACACACACACACACACACACACACACACACACACACACACACACACACACACACACACACACACACATATAGGTGAGGTGGCACAAAGATATTACACAGACCACTCATAGGTTCATAGGTTCATACTAGGCTATCTGCCCTAGGGCATTTATAAGCCTAGCCAGAGTGTGTTTGGCTTTCACCACCCATTTTAAATTAATTTTGCTATGCCCTTTTTCGAGGTTAGTATACTGTGCCTCTGTCTAACAGTGACACAGAAGTGATACCCGGAGTAAACCTACTATCTCCCATCCACTCATCAAGATTCCTCTTGAAGAGAGTCAATGAGGGACTCTGCCTAACCTGGACTGGGATTTTATTCCAGAGTGAAGGGAGCCTCTGGGTTATGAATCTGTCCCTCCAGCATGCCCTATTTATTTCAGTGCTGAGGTTCAAGTCTCTCAAGCGCATAGCTCGATGGGATTTGGATTTTCTGAGGTGCAGCATGTCCATTAATTCCGGGTTGGACATGGCTTTATACATCAGGCACAGATCACCTCTGAGCAGGTGGTATGCCACTGAGTAGACCTGGAGTTTCTTTAACCGGGCAGCATATGGCATCTGTTTGGGCCCTTTGATCCTCTTGGTGAGGTACTTTTGGGGTCTTTCCAGTTGCTGCAGGTGTCTGGTAAGGTACATCCCAAAAGGGGCATTGTACTCAATTATGGGCCTGATGAGGGATGAGTAAAGAGGCACCATGACCTCCCCTGATCTAGATGTGAATCCCTTCATGATTAGGTGGGCTATATAAAATGTTTTTCTAACCACTTTGGCCACATTGTTGTCAAATGAGAGATTGCTATCAACTTGGATCCCCAGGTCCCTAATTACTTCTTCCATACTTAATGGATTACCACCTATGTGGTAATTTGTGGGCACTTTGTTTTTGCCAAAGGGGATGAATATACACATCATTACCTAACAGTCAACATGCATGACATATGGCACTCAACATCATGCACTGCAGCTATACACAAGCCTTGTTACCAACATTATACATCCCTGTGATGCATGAGTTGTGTTAGTAGGTGATGACCCTTCCCCTGGAACACACTGCACCCATGTACACAGTATTGCTCGCACCTGTTCAGCACCCTGGTATGTACTGTGCACCATACCTCACGAGTGTACACAACATTGCTGAATGTGTATATGTGTGGCAGTTATGTTTGCTCTGTTGCTCACAACCCCTAAGTCTTTGTCTGACACATACCTGGGATGACATGAGGACAGATGTCAATAGTGAATGCCTGACCTCTGATTTGCAGATCTCATCATCAGCAGTGCATGTATGAGCAATAAAATCCAATTACACTGACAACCTTCAAAGCTTACTGTGGCCATGAAGAGTGTACACACCCTTATTGACATGAAAACCTCTTCCATGATATGCAATGGGGCCACAATACTGCTTATGTTAACATTACACACACATGATATGTGACATATGACCTGTGCAATCAAATGCAGTATCAAACAGATGTGTTAGTTGTGCAGATGCTGATTGAGATGCATACAATATATGGGTTGCACAAGTGTGCACACCCTTAACATGATGGTTTGTTGCAGCACCTGTTAAGTGAACCACAGCAGTCACTATTCCTGGAAGGGTTATACTAGCATGGCCCATATTCACTTACCATTATTTGGTCACTCCACCCTACAAATGTCCCCCAACTCTGCCGGATTGCATGGTCAGCTCATGTGCACAACCCTTGGAGGTCACACAGTGCCTTCACTATTGCTGTGGAGTCAGGGTTATGTCTGGCACAATTCATGACCTTGACTCTGTTCAGATACAGCCATTCTTAGCGAGCTTTGGATGCATGGTTCAGTTCACTGTTGTGTTTCAGGATGATACCCCTCCCCATCCTCAGCCTTATTACAGATGCTTGACAAATGTGGGCCACACATGAGAGTCATTTTGAAGTGTTCCAAATTCAGAACACCATGTCTACCAGCCTAGTTGTTGCTAATGAACAGCAAACCTAAAGGTGTACACTGGCACCAGCAAGGTACAGATGGGGATGTTGGTCCTGAGGTGGAGTGAGGTGTTGCTTGTGCACCACCTGTATCTTTATTAATACTGTCTGTAGGTTTTAGCCTTGGTCTTGGTGCACCATTACACATTGCAGCACGTGCCTTTGGCAGACTTGATGCTATGCATATGCTACCTGTAGAGAGCCCTGTATGATGTTTCCTGTGGAAAAAATCTTCCATCTGATTACCCTAGCCAGTAGGCCACACTTATGCAGAGTCCAGGAGATTGTCAACACAGGTACTGCACAGGCAGTACTTGCTAGACAGTTGTGCAAGTCCATCAGTGTTGCTGCATGTTTTTGGGCAGCCTCCATGGCCAGTTTGCAACATGTGTCATCTGTCCTGGATAGGCATCTGTTTATTTTCTACATTAATGTTGTCCCATACTTCATACTCACATACATAACTGTCTGCACTGTTTGCCATGGTATATGCAATGGTGAGGTAAGGCTATGTCTCCCACTCCTGAGTGCTACCTTTTGGATACGGTATCCATTCCATGGCTTGTAAGATGTGTGCAAGCCATGGCTGCCTCTGTTGCTGGTGAGTGGGCAAATGTCATGGACGTACTTCTTGGACAGCAGGCCATTACTTGGTCTGACACTGAGGCTCTGTACTTGATGAAAAGTGCATACTCAGAAGAGTGAATGCTGTCAGTACCTCAAAATCAGCTTCTACAATATGATATTTGGAGTATGTGCACACATATGCTTCCAGTGGTCTACTAATGTTCCCTGGGTCCTTACCTGCATGCTCCTCATCCATTGTGTGGGTAGCATGTGATGCTCTGTTTCATAGCAAGGCTATATATATATATATATATATATATATATATATATATATATATATATATATATATATATATATATATATATATATATATATATATATATATATATATATATATATATATATGTGTGTGTGTGTGTGTGTGTGTGTGAGTGTATGTCTACATATATACAAATACACACACACACACACACACACACACACACACACACACACACACACACACACACACACACGCACACATACACTGAGGGACTTGCAGGAATGTCTAGTAAGTACTGCCTGTGCAGTACCTGTGTCGACAATTGCCTGGACTCTGCATAAGCATGGTCTATGGGTTAGTGTAATCAGATGGAACAGTTCTTCCACAGGAAACATCATTCAGGGCTCTCTACATGTAGCATATGCATAACATCAAGTCTCCCAAAGGCATGTGTTGCAATGTGTAATGGTGTACAGAGACCAAGGCTGAAACCTACAAATAGTATCAATAAAGATACATGTGGTGCACAAGCAACACCTCACTCCACCTCAGGCATAACATCCCCATCTGTACCTTGCTGGTACCAGTGTACACCTTTAGGTTTGCTGTTCATTAGAAGGAACTAGGCTGGTAGACATGGTTTTCTGAATTTTGAACACCGCAAAATGACACTCATGTGTGGCCCATAGTTGTCAAACATCTGCAAAAAGGCTGAGGATGGGGAGGGGTGTCATTCTGAAACAAAACAGTGAACTGAAGCATACATCCACTGCTCGCTAAGAATGGCTGTCAAGGTCATGAATTTTGCCAGATATAATCCTGACTTCACAGCATTGGTCAAGGCACTGTGTGACCTCCATGGACTGTGCACATGAGCTGACCTTGCAATCTGACAGAGTTCAAGGATATTTGTAGGGCGGAGTGACCAAATAATGGCAAGTGAAGATGGGCCATCCTAGTATATCCATTCCAGGAGTAGTGACTGTTGTAGTTCACTTAACAGGTGCTGCAAAAACCATCGTGTTAAGGATGTGCACACTTATGCAACCTGCTTATTGTATGCATCTCAATTAGCAACTGCACAACTAACAAATTTGTTTGATACTGCATTTGATTGCACAGGTCATATGTCACATATCAGGTGTGTGTAATGTTAACGTATGCATTATTGTGGCCCCATGGCATATCAGGGAAGAGGGTGGCATGTCAGTAATGGTGTGTACACTCCTCATAGCCATAGTAAGCTTTGAAGGTTGTCAGTGTAATTGGATTTTATTGCTCATACATGCACTGCTGATGATAAGATCTGCAAATCAGACATCAGGCATTCATTATTGACATCTGTCCTCATATCATCACAGATATGTGTCAGACAGACACATAGGGGCTGTGAGCAACAGAGCAAGCATAACTGCCACACATATACACATTCAGCAATGGTGTGTACACTCATGAGGTATGGTGCACAATACATGCCAGGGTGCTGAACAGGTGCACAGCAATACTGCGTACATGGGTGCACTGTATTCCAGGGTAAGGGGCATCACCTACCAACACAACTCATGCATTACAGAGATGTATAATGTTGGTAACAGGGATTAAGTATAGCTGCAGTGCATGCTGTTGAGTACCATATGTCATGCATGTTGACAGTTGGGTAATGAGAGGTCCATGTAATATCTTTGAGCCACCTCACCTGTAAGTGTGTGTGTGTGTGTGTGTGTGTGTGTGTGTGTGTGTGTGTGTGTGTGTGTGTGTGTGTGTGTATGTGTGTGTGTGTGTGAGTGTGTGTTGAGGTAAGCAATGACATACAGGTCTTAAAGTATGTTTTTTGTCTTCTCCTCACAGGTGGCGAAGTGGGTCAGGGTCTCTTATTCAGGCAAACTGATGTTAGTGTCCATACAGACTCTGACAATGATTATAGGTACAGTGAGGCACAGGCGGGGTTGTCAGGACCTGAAGCTGTGCAATCGGTGGACATCCCACTATTGTCCACCACATCCCACACACAGTCACTTTGCCTATATACCCCATCACCATTAGCCATAGATGAGGGACAGTTGGCAGGTGGTGGCATGGGACAGGACAGTGTGGTGACTATGACAAGTGTATCTGTACACAGCAGCCATAGCCAGATGACCAGCGAGGTACTACACAAGCAGATGTACAGAGGTGCTCATAGGAAGGCTGCTTGCCATCATGGCCCTGGCAGAAGTGCAAAAGCAGGTTTCACCAGACACATGTTTTGGGCCATTATGGAAGCACAGGAATGTATGGAATGTTATACCAGATAGAGTCTGAGGCTTCAGAGGGCTATTCATTCTTCTGTACTTGACAACATCTGTGATCTTGCAGGTGCCCACCGTTGTTTCCCAGAGGTCCTGGATAGACGGTTGGGGGAGATGATGGGAATCCTTTACTGTGCAATGTCTGTGTTAGAGCATATGGTGGGAGTAGGGAAACAGCCATGTGGATGTAAGTCAGCAACACCGATAGGTGGAGGTCTGTGTGGACATGCAACAAGTCACAGCCACTCCTGTAGTGGCAGTACCAGCAGCAGCACTGCAGGGGGGGTGCTGTCTACATCACAACACAGCAGGCTACATGCACGTGGCCCTGGCCAGTCCCAACAGGGACCCAGATCCAGCAGACATTTGTCATCATCAAGGGAGAATACCATATCTGGGCTTCTACCAGGTTGTGCCCGTGGAACCCCTGGCAGGCACAGTTCTCATGTCCATGGCTTGACACGGTGAACTGCACACCCTGCCATGCATGTTCTGAAGCTGTCCAGCAAATCCCTGTATAGGGCAGAAACATGGCAGAAGTGTGTCCATACACACACACACACACACACACACACACACACACACACACACACACACACACACACACACACGCATCACCAACAAAGCTAGGGTGCCTCCATACCTATACACACCACATCTGCACAGCCCAATTAATAACAAACCCCCCTAACACACACATGATGTTAACCAAATGGCTCATCCTAGGTATCTGGCAAACCCATAACACATCCTGTGCATATGATGATATCTGTGCCACATCCCTGTCATCCATACCATTGATGCAAGGACAGGCTAATTTGGTTCTGATGCATAGGGTGAATGTACTAAGGTGTAGCAATGTAATGCTGTGTAACATGTTTACAGTAGGAAAGTTTAATGCTTACATGGCAGGATGTGTAGCTGTCCAGTCAAGATGCATTATAGCTGTTATTAACAATGACTGATTGTGGTCACCATAATGTATTCAGTTTGTGTTGTAGGTGTCTATGTGTCAGCAGGATGTTGGTCTGCTGTCCTTTTCTACAAGGGGCATGGCACTCTGGTGACACACTGACTGTGTCATATTCTGGGTACAGCTGAACACAAGTAACAGGTCTGTATAACAGTTGCTGCATGTGCCACATGACTGATGGGTCTGAGGGGTGTATACTGGTGAGTGCATGGTGGCTGATGTCAGCAGCCCTTCTACAGTGGACAATGGTAAGTGTACTGGGTGGCACACACCATATGTTTGTGTATAACACACACACACACACACACACACACACACACACACACACACACACACACACACACACACACACACACACACACACAGAGGCTTTGGTGTTGATGCAATACACAGAGAATACTGTACACATGGATGTACTTAATTTTGCAGTGAACAGATTTTAGCCTATGTAATTCCACCAAAACAAAATAGGTAAAACATCACATCAGTAAATAATCTGTCTGCTAGTTTAATTTCATTGACGATGGTACTGGCAGGGTATATGTCCCCTTCCCCGATGTAGTGCAGTCCTGGAGTTGGTAAACATAGGTGTGTTGGTGTGGGTGGCACAACCCTCCACTTTGGATGGTGTGGGGTGGTGTAGAAATACACATAGTGTGACTGACAAGTACTTAACCTGTTAACATAAACTGTACAGTATTACAGCAGACTAAGCGAGGGGATACATATAACAATAACACCAATGAGGGTGGCTGTATCCACATCTACACCCGTGTGTGTGCCTTCTGTAGAAGGTTGGGTGCCGGGCTGGCTACTCGACACCATAAAAACTTCACTGCCAATCATGAGCAGACAAGGTGATCTGCTGTGGTGACCCCTAACTGGGAAAAGCTGAAAGATATATATATATATATATATATATATATATATATATATATATATATATATATATATATACCAACTCCATTATCACTGTACAGCTACACAGTGGGGAAGAGGGCATTTACAAATCTACTACTAGTTTTGATGGAATGAATTTCCACAAGATGATTCCTTTGAAATGTTAGCATTTGCAGTGAGTTCTCAGACAGATGACCTCCTGGGATATGTATTTTCTGCATACTGAAGTAAATCCATTCACATACACACACACTAATTTGGCAACATTGATAGTAGAATCCCTACCTAGGCACTTATTGCTACTAATGTGTTTGGCCTTAATTGCACATACCACACAGCTTTTAGACTGAGGTGTGTCCCGAGTTTCTTGTTAAGTGAAGAACATCACCAGGCCTTGTACAGTATGTTAATGGGGAATGCACTGGGTGTTAATGAACAATACATAGTATGACATACTGTCATATACACATTGACAAACACATAGTCATAGACACATCTGAGAGACCTGGGTTTATCGGTGCTAACTACCTTGTCAGTGAGGCCATTCTGTTACAGATAATTTGCACACAGCACATGCATCACTGAGCTGGATAGTGTAATCAGTCACCTGTATGGTAGATGGTGACAGTGGTCCTCATACAGTGGACCTTGGGACATGCACTGGGGGTACCATGGTGTAAAGACAGTATACCCAGCACCCACACCCCACATTGGATATTTTACATACTGAAACCCATG